>NC_134882.1:47179131-47284131 GCF_041734735.1 Babylonia areolata | reverse complement strand
AACCTGAAAATAACTAAATCATAACTGAGAGGTATCTGAAATCTTACAATTCATTCTAACTTTTATTGACTTTATTATTCTGTCTGTTCATTGATTATCTATACCTAACACATACCTTCATTTATAATCAGCCAATCATTCACTTCCTAACTGATTCAAAGATTTTTATTTACTTATATATTAATTATTATTCATTTATTCATTTATTCATGTAAACAATGGTTCCATTTTTGTTCCAAAATTTTGAAGTGGATACTTACAGCGTTAACAATGATGTCATCTTTTTTAGCCGCATCTAACTGTCTCTGTTGAACCATGCTCATGACGGTCACCCCAATTTTACTGACACCATACGCCGAGTCTGGCCATCCTGCTGCTTGATGGGAATCTGTCTGTGCCAAACTGCCAACAGAAATAACCATGACAACATGTATCAACAGAACAAATTGTAACTGTGCTTGTTTGAGAGCTACAACTCCCACATTCATTTGCATATATGAGACTGGATTTGCCCATGCGAACATTTTTGCCCCACTGTTAAGACAACCACACTGTTTTTTGGGGTGTGCGTGCTGGAAATGTTTGAGTTTCCATAACCCACTGTATAAACACTGACATGGATTAAAGTATTTTAAAGTGCATATAGGATGTCCCGCAAGTGAACAGATATGAAAAGGCACTAGCAGGTCTGCACCTATGTTGACCTGGGAGACTGGAAAAACCTCCACTCTTATTCCATCATGCACCATGTCTGGGATTCAAACTAAGCACCCTCGGATTGAAACAAAATGTTATCAATCCAACATAAATACAGAAGTTAATGTCTGAGATTTGCTGCGGGTTAACTTATAAAGAATGTCAGCATGGAACTATCCTTTTCATTTGGCAGAAGTAATAAAAAAAAAAATAAAATAAAATAAAAAACTGAAAAAAAATTCAACACAGAAAAAGTTGTATTCACTTTCTAATGTTTTGAATGAAATGTACGAAAAAGGTGTCTTCTTTCATAAAATCATGGTACACATACATAACAAGAATAAATGAAGTATTACTTTTACCCTGTGATAATTTCTGTACAAATAAACTAGCCAACAAAACAATCAAACAGTTAACTAATCAATAATATGACTGGCAAAACTTGATGGATGAATAAACAAGACATAATAATAAATGAAGACAGAAAAAAAAAACCCGAAGAATCAACTAAAAACAGATATCAAGACAAACAAGCAACTGACTGCTTTTTTCCTCCCTGTGCCACCACCCACACACCCTCCTACCTCCCCTCTCCACCCTCAGTCCACCAACCTGACGAATTCGTTCATCAGTTGCTGCAGCCCTTCAATGGTGAGAGCAGGGTCTTTGAAACGTGCCTGGATTTCTTTGCTGCATTTCTTGATGCCCATGTTGGACACGAAGCTGGACACATTGCTCACCCTGCAAAACGAACAGATCACACATAGCAAAGGCACTGTCAGCACGTAAGTCGACATACCTGGTTATCGCAGGCAAATACTGGAGCCAAACCCTGTTTATCAATGCCCCTGATACTGTCTGTTCTTTTTTCTTTTTTTAAAATTTTATTATTAACCCTCTCCACTTTTTCCAAGAATTACATTTTTTGTCACTCCAGTTAGGCCATTAGTGCAGTGTAATCAGTGAAGAATATGTATAAACTTTTGGAAATAATATTGTAATAATCAACTTACCCATCATTTTCCTGAATAATTAATCTCTTGATCAAATTCACAATGACGACAACAACAAACATCCTATTCAGGGTGATATCGTCAAATCCTGGGGACCAGGGTATCCTCTTAAATATGGCCTCATGGCAACCAAACATTGAAAAATCTCCCCACAGATTACTGATACTGGCACTGCAAAATAACGATAATGGGTATTGTTGCATGAAGGAGCTTCAGCATGAGTGCCAGAGTTGTGGGTGTTACCGTCTCTGAGAGGGCCCAGAAAGTGGAACAAAAAAACAAAACAAAAAAAATTAAAACCCCCCAAAAATAAAACAAAATAAGAAGAAAACGATGAAGCTGAAAAAAATCAAAGTAGTAAAAAAGAAAAAAAATGTTTACCTGGCATGAGGCCTGAGAAGAGGGAACAGCTTGTTACACACATTCACTGTTGACGTGAAGTTGGTGTTTATTGTCACTGTCGCCTGCTCTGAGAACGGCGCTGTTGAACTTTGCTGTTTGAACACATTCACATTAAGCCACATCCATTATAATGTTAATGCTCATCTACATCATTTATTACAATGTGAATTATACTCCATGAAGCAACATATATGCTATGCACATATAAAAATGTGAATGCTCCACGGATTAATATGTATGATAAACATACATTTCTTTCTGTTAGTCTGGGCTGTGTACCTCATGAAGCAGCATTTATCCACACAATTAAAAGCAGTTACATATTTAACAATATGAATTTATGAGTTCAACTATACTACATGGAGTTGACAGAACGGATGAAATTTCACAAGGCTGAAATAAAGTAAAATAAAAAAAAAGTTACTCTGTGCCAAGTACTGCTTGAGTTACTTTGTCAAAACTTGCTAACATAGCCAGTAATGAGACAGGTGCAATAGCCGAGTGGTTAAAGCACTGGATTTTCAACCATGGCTGGAATCCCAGACATAGTGCCTTGTAATTACTTCACTGATTCTTGTCCTGTCTATCTTTCAAATTTACTTTCTGTCTACTCACCATCCATTCAACTTCATTCTTCAAATGACAAGCTCACACTGTTCCAAAGATTCGTACAAAAATTCATGGTGAACTTTTCTTTTCTTTTGTTGCACCTAAACAGTGGAATTCACTACCCTCACACCCTAACACCTGCATTCAAATGAGCACTTAAAACACATCTTTTCAAACTGTACTTTTCTCACTGAAACTTTACTGCATATGCTTGCTGCGATCTTATTGCTGGATGTGCTCTTTGTGTTGATTTATATGCATGTGTGATGATTTTGGTGTTGTGATGCTGGTTCTTTGGTGTGTTTTTTTGGGCTATGGTGAATGTGATTGCCTTGTTTTGCTTTATTTGTGCCTGAGTGATTTGAGACTGCGATGGTACCCGCCTTGATTTACATATTTTTATGTCACTTAGTCTTAAATATATATTTCAGCCATTGTCATGTGACACTGTGTTAACTGTGTACATATATTTTTATGTCACCTAGTCTTAAATTTGTATATTCTATTGTAAAGTGCGATGAGCCCCATATGAGATGGGGGTACTGCACTATATAAGCCTGCATTTCATTATTATCATCATGCATATGATGCATACAGAAGATCAAATGCCTGCTTTAATGATCCCATATTCCACATCAGCATTTGGTTGGTTATGGAAACCAGAACATACCCAGCATAGAGAGTCCTCCAAAACATGTCTACATGGTGGGGTAAAAACGGTCATGTATGTAAAAGCCCACTCAAACATGAGTGAACGTGGGAGTTGCAGCCCATGAATGCAGAGGAAGAAGCCTGTGTCATACACTGAATCAGTGAATGGAAGAATAAGAAAATAAAGAGGCACATTGACACAGAAAGCATGCTGGATCAGGTCATCTCTCCAGAGAAATCCACACAAGTTGCAAATAAGATATTGGATGCTTAAACTTTGTGCTAAAAATCTCAAGTTGTCACAAACAGTGGAAGAATTATGATCTGCTTTGTTGAAACTGCAGACTGAGAATAACTCAGACAGTAAACTGCAAGAGACAAAGAAAGCAATGAGGTGTTTAGAAAACAAGCTTTCCAGTGTAAAATTTGTGGCTGATCTGGTAGACAGTAGAAGCAATATATATCTATACAAAGAACAGACTTAATAATTTTCAGAGTGGTTAATAAGGTAGAGGGAGGCTGAAAGGATATGGACAAAGAGTGTGAACAGAAATTAATTAAGAGACTGTGGTTTTCAGACACAGACTGGAGGTCATGTTGAATAGTCAGATACAGATGCTGTGCATCAACTGGGGGCAAAACCTGGCATCATGATCCACACCCACTGAACCATCTGGGAATGAACCAAAGCAGAGACTACAGGTTATCATCAAGTGCTTTCTTTGAAGACATGTCCCACTTAGTGAAATGGAGAACTTTAGGAAGGGCTGGAGAAGAAGAAGAATACCTGAGTACCGTCAACATCAGTTGTATTTTTCTGTTTGTTGAGCTGAAATTTTTTTGTTAGGGATCAGCCATGACTTTTCATGTACACGTCTGTACTTGAGTAACTTTTGCTGTTTGAGTTACTGTGTTATAAACTGAGAGTAACCCAGTAAGAGACTGAAAGAAAGGACTGAGTTTGGAAGGATGCTAAACGGTGTGCATGTGCTTGAACATGAGAATGCGCAGCCACTTGTGAACCAACCTTGAAAGCAATGCCAGCGTTGTTGACCAGCACATCCAGTCCTCCATACTGCTCCTTGAGAAAGTCATGCAGGCGGTCAATGCTTGATTTATCATCAATGTCCAGCTGATGGAACTTGGGGTTCAGACCTTCTGCCTGCAGGGCTTTCATTGCTTCTTGTCCTCGCTCTTCACTTCGGGCTGTGAATCGGACAGAGATAGATTGCTTGTATCCTTGGATTTGAACCCTTATTAGCAGGAAAAGTTAAGTTTACTCCTCTTCCCCACTGGCAATCAACAACACACACACACACATGTACACAAACACACCGCATAGACACACACATACACTTCAAGTTCAAGGCATGCATTTCCTGTTAACTTATTACTTTGTATATTAATTACTTATGGTCAGGTCAGGTCATTAGATCTGCTACTGGTAACCTGTAATCCAGTACAACCTGTTCAGGGTCGGGTTGCCGACGACTAAACCGGCACTTCCACCGCTCCCTTCTGGGACTGGTGAGGCGGGTGGCTAGACACCCTTATGGAGATCCATAAAAGGGCGTCGGCTCAGGAGAGCCACCGACGGCCATCTAGCTCCACTGTGCTGTGTGCATGCCACACGCAGTTGGCCCCCGGGGTGTGTCTACCCATGTATGCGAAGTCTGGATCCGGCAGAATCTGCGGAAGAAACCTATCGGTTCAACGGAGAGGAAGGCGGTTACAGCAACGCACTGTGGAGTGCAGAGAGCAAGATGAGACACCGAAAGGATATCTTGGTCATCCACTGCATCCGTGCTCATCCTCCAGTCGTCTCGACTTAGTCTTGCCACTGGAAATTGGTGGACCCGGACGAGAGAGTGAGGTCGACGTTGCGCAACTCCTCTTCACTTTAAACAAACTCATCGCGCAAGTCATCAGTCATCCAAAATGACCTTTCATCCTTCATCATTTCATCACCCCCAAGTCCTGTGGCGACAGGCGAGCGACGAAACGACAGGTGTGGGTACACTGGCAGTCGCAGCCGCAGACCTGCACGCAGGCGGCTCAGGCCATAGGGTCGTTCTTCGTCGACAGGAGCAGCGATGGAGCTCGGCAGCCGTCTGAGCGTCTGAGCAGCCCTCTTTAGGAATGCACTGCTCACCTCCCTGGCATGAGGAAGGGGCTAGAAAAGGTGCCCTAAAAATTGCCTGCTCCATATCACCCTGGCCAGCATACCGCGGCTGGCGGGGACCCTACATCAGCGGTCGAAACAAAGAGAAAGAAAAGAAAAAAACAAGGATCGTTCCTCTCACCATTGGTGCTTGGAACATAAGGACTCTCCTGGACAGAGATAACGCGGACAGACCCCAAAGGAGAACAGCACTAGTTGCATCCGAACTCGCCAGATACAACATCGACATCGCAGCCTTGAGTGAGACTCGGCTTGCAGGCGAAGGCGAGCTCTGTGAACGGGGATCTGGTTACACCTTCTTCTGGAGTGGACGAGGAAGCAAAGAGCGACGTGAGGCTGGCGTTGGTTTTGCAGTAAAAACAGCACTTGTCAGCAAGCTAGCTGGAATCCCAAAGGGAGTCAACGATAGGCTTATGACCATGAAACTCCCACTGGCATCTGGCCAGAAGCACCTCACCATTGTCAGTGCCTACGCCCCAACCATGACCAACCCGGATGAAGTGAAGGCGAAGTTCTACGAGGACCTTCACTCTGTCATTGCTGCCATCCCTAAAGCAGACAAGCTCATCATTCTTGGGGACTTCAATGCTAGAGTTGGCTCTGACTACATCTCCTGGGATGGAGTGATTGGAAAGCACGGTGTGGGCCACTGCAACCCAAATGGATTGCTTTTGCTTCAGACCTGTGCAGAGCACGAACTGCTGATAACCAACACAGTTTTCTGCCTCCCTACCCGTAACAGGACGTCATGGATGCACCCTCGCTCAAAGCATTGGCATCTCATCGATTATGTCATCGTCAGGAAAAGGGATAGGCAAGATGTACGTGTAACAAAGACCATGTGCGGCGCCGAGTGTTGGACAGACCATCGCCTTGTAGTCTCGAAGCTGAATATTCGAATCCAACCCAAGAGACGCCCCCAAGGCCAGAAGGCTCCAAAACGGCTCAACATCGCTAAGGTGAAAAGCATCACCATCAAACAGTCCTTTGTGGAGCTGCTGGAAGATCGTCTGGAATCCGCCTCTCTGGACAACCAGAATGTGGAGTCTGACTGGAGGACCCTGCGTGAGCTGATCTATAGTACAGCTTCAGAGACCCTTGGACCCATGACCAGAAAGCACAAAGACTGGTTTGATGAAAACTGTGATGAAATCAAGCAGCTTCTGGATGAGAAACGCCGTCTGCATCAAGCCCACCTGAGCAACCCAAAGTCCACATCAAAAAAAGATGCATACAATGCCATCCGCAGGACTGTTCAGCAAAAGTTACGCCAGATGCAGGATAAGTGGCTGAGTGACAAAGCTGATGAGATCCAGGGATATGCTGACAGGCACGATATGAAGAGGTTCTATGATGCCTTAAAAGAAGTCTACGGCCCCACATCCTCAGGATCATCCCCCCTCCTCAGTGCAGATGGGAATACCTTGATCACCGAGAAGGAGAACATTCTCGAACGATGGGCTGAGCACTTCAACAGTGTCTTAAATCGCCCTTCCTCCATAAATGATGAAGCCATAGACCGTCTCCCACAAGTCCCCACCAACGAAGCACTGGACGATCCGCCAACACTTCTTGAGACCCAGAAAGCAATCCGTCTGCTATCCAGTGGCAAAGCACCTGGCTCAGACTCCATACCAGCAGAGGTCTACAAGGATGGAGGCACTGTGCTGACTGAGAAGCTTCATCAGCTGTACTCACTCATGTGGAAAGAAGAGACGATCCCCCAGGATTTCAAAGATGCATCTATCATTCACTTGTACAAGCGAAAGGGGAACCGGCAAGCCTGTGATAACCATCGGGGCATTTCCTTGCTCTCCATCGCAGGCAAGATACTTGCCAGGATCCTACTTAACCGCCTCACAGCACACCTTGACCAAGGTCATTTGCCTGAGAGCCAATGTGGATTCCGGAAAGAGCGCGGAACCACTGACATGGTGTTTGCTGCAAGGCAGCTGCAAGAGAAATGTCAGGAGCAAAATGCTGATCTGTTCTCCACCTATGTCGACCTCACTAAGGCCTTCGACACCGTGAGTAGAGAGGGACTGTGGAAGATCATGGCCAAGTACGGATGCCCTCGGAAATTTATTTCCTTGGTCAGCCAATTCCATGAAGGCATGCAGGCTCGAGTCCAGGACAATGGTGAAACATCTGCTCCTTTTGCTGTCACAAATGGTGTCAAGCAAGGCTGCGTCCTGGCTCCAACGCTGTTCAGCCTCATGTTCTCTGCAATGCTTACTGATGCCTTCAGAGATGGCGATGTTGGAATCGGCCTAAAGTACCGAACAGATGGCAAGCTGTTTAACCTCAGAAGGCTTCAAGCAAAAACGAAGGTCATGACAGACATCATCAGAGACTTTTTGTTTGCTGATGATTGTGCCCTCAACGCTGGATCTGAAGCTGACATGCAACTCAGCGTCGACAAGTTTGCCACTGCCAGCAGGAACTTCGGCCTTACCATCAGCACGAGGAAAACTGAAGTTCTCCATCAGCCAGCCCCAGGGAAACCCTACGTTGAGCCCAACATCACAGTCAACGGTCAGAGACTCAGTGCGGTGGAGCGGTTCACATACCTTGGCAGCACACTGTCACGAAATGCGACCATCGACGATGAAGTGAACGTCAGGATTGCAAGAGCAAGCGCAACTTTTGGTAGACTCAGTGCAAATGTCTGGAACAGAAGAGGCATTAGTCTTGAGACCAAGCTAAAGGTCTACAGAGCAGTAGTTCTCCCCACACTACTGTACGCCTGCGAAACTTGGACAGTGTACCAACGACATGCCAAGAAGCTGAACCACTTCCACACAACATGCCTAAGGAAGCTACTGAACATCAAGTGGCAAGACAAGACACCAGACACAGAGGTGCTCGCAAAAGCCACCCTTCCCAGCATCTTCACCATCCTGATGCAGTCCCAGCTTCGCTGGGCTGGACACGTGGCGCGCATGCCAGACCATCGGCTGCCCAAAAGGCTCTTCTATGGCGAGCTGCAACAAGGGAAGAGATCACACGGAGGTCAGAAGAAGCGCTTCAGAGATACTCTGAAAGTCTCTCTGAAAGCGTTTGATATCAACCCTGACTCCTGGGAGGAATCTGCAGTGGACCGTGACAAATGGCGCGCTGCTGTGCACAAAGGCGCCAGGTTGTGCGAGGCCAGCAGGACTGCTGCAGCTGTTGAGAAGAGGCAGGCCAGAAAGTCACGGGCAAACAAGCTCCCTGACAATGACATGCCTGTCTTTGTCTGCCCCAACTGTCAGCGAACATTTCGTGCGCAGATTGGACTATTCAGCCATCTGCGCACTCACAGATAGATTCATGAGCATCCTTCCCCCCACCCCACCACCACCCTCCCCCCATCCCCCATCCCCCATCTGGATGACAACGATGGTCATCATCGATCTCGATGGACACACCACCACCATATTAATTACTAATATATATATATATCTTAATACTATCACTGTATTTTAATAGAACTTGACATTTCAGACATTCCATATCAAAAGCATGCAAGTAAGAAACAATCAGCAAATTTGACACAACATGTATACTTTCCAAAATCTAAATTGTCTGTCCCTGAATTAAAGTACATGTATACAAGCTATACTCTCCAATAAAATGGCTATCAAAACACATATTCATCTATCAGCCTATAACCAAACACCAGTATCAGAACACAATCCAATCCAATGTCACAGCCTGGGAAATTTTGCACCCCCTCCTCCTCCCCCCCTTTATCCAATGAAGGGATGGCCAAAGTTCTTACCTGTGAGAAATACATCTCCATCAAACTGCTTACACAAGGCTCTCACGATGGCAAACCCAATGCCTTTGTTTGAACCTGTGACCTGCATGGAAAGCCACAACAAAATGAAATATTTTGATACCAAGGCAGGTGTCTAAAACATTCTTAATAACCATTTTAGAATGCACACTGCATATTACATGTGCAAAAATGTTATGTACAGACACAAATCTCTCAGTAATAAATATATATGTGACTGTGCTACACACACACACACACACACACACACACACACACACACACACACACACACATCCAGGCATGCATGCACACACACATTTGTATATGCTTCATTTATCAGCAACAGAAGCCCAAGTGACAGTGCTAACATTCACACACCACACACACACACACACACATACATGCACTGATGCAGGCATGCACACACATATGCTTCATTACTACATTTGACTCCGCAACAGAAACCCTTTCCTTGTCCCTCCAGCACACACAGTGAATACCAAATGCATGATCAAGATGTATGCATCTCTCTCTCTCACATCCCCCCCCCCCCCAGCACACACAAACTGTTGGACTAAGTAAAAAATTTTTTTAAGTTTTAGATGGAATTCAAGAAAGAAGATGAAGTCTTTCACTGCCATAGGCAATTTACATCAACTAGACAGTGCACCGCCTATGCGACTTTGGTTGACATCAAGGGGTCATGTGGAATGCACTGTTTTTCACATGGTAACAAAGCTTGACAGCTGCAGCCAGTTTCCCTGTGCAATTGAACAATGACTAACCTTCGTCCCCCTGGCCTACTTTGAAATAAGTCCATTGGATTTTGTTTTGAGACAGAGCCTGTGACTGAGAGGTTTGAGTCTAGAATATCTGGCACTGAGGAGTGGTTTTTTTTTGTACGGAAACATAGTGGTGAAAGAGTTAATACATTACATATGCAGCACCCAACAGTTTCATCAGTATCTGGTCAGCTCTTGACTTTCCTGCCTCCCAATCTCCCACTTGCATGTTTTCTGTTCCTTTCATATGAATATCAAATGTGTATACACAGTCTTTTTCGCTACGTTTTATAATTTCATTACTATCCAATACTGATATAGTACTCATATGGCACAAACTCCCCATACAATCATAATCATGATAATGGGCTCTGAGTAAGCACCTCACATGAAACAATACACAATCGTGCTTAACGTACCACAGGGGCACTACAGATGAAAAACAAAATAATACATGTATATATATATATATATACACACACACACACACACACACACACACACACACACACACCAAGACAATACTAAAAATTGTAGATATAAGCAATCACAACACACAGACAGTAACACTAACACACACACACACACACACACACACACACACACACACACACACACCACAAAAGTAACAAAATATGCCCTGCACACAGGCATGCACACACACAACACACACAAACACACTTGTGTGAGCGCACAAACACAGTTAACACTCACTCACAGGCACATACACACTATACATGATTACAACAGAGGAAAAAAAATTGGGTGGGTGGGAGGAGGCAGACAAAGCAAATAGCTATGCCATTTCATATTAAAACATCTGACCATCAATGCTTAAAATGTTTCTTCTTTTTGGCAATATTGTGTAAGTTCAAGTGTCTGGGCAAAAACCCCACATGGATTGGAGTGCTTGCTGGCAAAAAACAAAAACAAAACAACCCCCCCCCCCACCCCCCCATCACCTAAAAAAACCCAAAAAACAAACAAGAAACAACAAAACCACACACCAATAAACAAAACAAAAAACAACATAAACAACTCTGGGATGTTCACATTTCCAGTTGGGCCATTCCGGTGATCATAGCGTTCAGGAACACACCAGACTGGCACAGCCCCAACCTTCAACAACTCTTCAGTGGTGGGAGGCGGGCTAAAGGCCAGGAATTCAGTTGAGTTGGAAGTTTATCCAGGCATCGTCAACTCATGTAAAGGCAGCTAGGGAATTGGTATAGAGGAGGCAGATGAGGGGGGAAAGGCATTCCTGGCATCAAACTTTTTGTGTGTGTCATTGTGCCCTAATTAGGCATATTCATAATTATATCCATGTTTCTTTTGACTTTTCAGATGCAGATGGTGGGTACAAAACCAACAGAGGAAAGATCTGGACACCCCAACATCAGTGTTTAACTCTTGAAAGTATGCCTTTTGCAGCAGCCGCTTTTCGGGCAACCACTTTTTGCGGCCAGCCGGAAAGTAATCGTCAAATACAGTGCTGACACTGTTCACTAACTGGGTCACACAGTCAATAGATCTGACAGTGAGACATGCAGACAGTGATCGAACCATCCATGCAGTTAGCAGAGTTTCATTTCAATTTCTGCCACAAAGTGTCAGATAGGCAAACGAGACAGATGGACGGGCGAAATAGCCGAGTTCTTAAGCGTTGGACTTTCAATCTGAGTGTTCGGGGTTCGAATCACGGTAACGGCGCCTGGTGGAGATTTTTTCGATCTCCCAGGTCAACATATGTGCGACCTGCTAGCGCCTGATCCCACTTCGTGTTTATACGCACGCAGAAGATCAAATACGCACGTTAAAGATCCTGTAACCCATGTCAGTGTTCGGTGGGTTACGGAGACACGAAAATACCCAACATGCATGAACCACGACAAAATCATCGGCCAGTCGATGTTGGTCGTGTAACGGAAAGAAGAAAACAGACAGTATCCGAAGCCATCAACGAGCCACATTGACACCCCCCTCTATTTCAAAGGCGAAAAAGCGTGCACTGTACGCATGGTAACCGCAAACAAACAAATCTGAATAAAGGGACGCCACTCTTGCAGTGTCCCGAATTTCGCTTGTGACGCGCGAGGAGTTTCGAAACATTAAAATTGTTTTTCTTTGCGGTAATATCTGTTGCTGACATCTCGGCAAAAGCTTTAGTTAATTTATAGTATCTGACGTTAATTACTGCGACTTTCATTATCTGTACGAAAATAAACAAACAAACCAAAGGAGAAAAACAAACAAACTCTGTGGAATAACCTTTCCAATGGCACCATCGGTAAACGCCTTCAAAAATCACATTGACAAAAAGTTTAAGGACCGTGTATTTTCCACAGAGTTAAATCTTTATTGAGCTGTAGATAAATTTAGTATACACTATGCCTGATTTAAACAAGGGTCTGTTCACAACAAGTGATCCAAAAGCACATAAATGGACACATTATGAGGGCAAAAGGCTTTTAGCCAAACATTTCTGTGATTCTTATTTGTTTCAACTATTTGCTATGCATTAAGTCGGTAAAATGCCAAGTTTAGCATCTTAAAGTATAGCGGCAATTTTTGTGCACATATTAAACGATGTTACCAATAGGCCTAGTAGATGTTGTGACCCATTTTTGGTGGATATCGACTCTTTTTTATTTTGTGCGATACTGTAGGTAGATGCGGATTCAGTCACGATAACGTGCCAAGATCTTGCTTTTTCCGTTTTCTGTTCCAAACGATGGAAATGTAAGAAATATGTGCAATAATTTAGGAAGTTAAAATTGGACATTACCAAAATTTGCTGATGGCGAGTCGGGGTTCAGGATTTACATAACCTTTTTCGTCTCAACTTCACGTCCAAAAGGAAGAAATTATCGCTTACCACAGCCACCTTCTTCGTTGAAGCCATGATATCCGATACTGGGATCAGGCAGTCCTCACACGTACGCCTGCAAATCTACCTCCACACGATTTAGGTAATTGCAGGTTCTGATTTCGACGAAGGCCTCTAACAAAGAGCCAACACTCGCACACGTGTCACCAGTCTGTCAAGGACACGGGCTGTGTCGTTCCTTAAATAGATGCAGCATTTTGCACTCAGCTGTACTCGGTAACTTTCCCCACCACGAGGGCATTTTTAGTACAGTTTTGGTGCAGCTCAGAGCGGGTGTACTTTTTTTTTCTCATGGTGCAGATTGATATCCCAAAATGAGGGACTTTAAAAAAAAAAAAAAAAAAAAAAAAAGCAATGTTCGTTTTGCATTGCAGACAAGAAACAGCTAGTGTTGAGTGGGCTCGTGTTCGTGATGTTGGTCATTTCGCATTTTATCTCTAAAAACAAAACAAAACAATGTTGATTGTTGCCCTGTACAGGAAATAGAAACAAGCC
Organism: Babylonia areolata; assembly: GCF_041734735.1. Classification (NCBI taxonomy): domain Eukaryota; kingdom Metazoa; phylum Mollusca; class Gastropoda; order Neogastropoda; family Buccinidae; genus Babylonia; species Babylonia areolata. The sequence continues at coordinate 47,270,651 of NC_134882.1, read as the reverse complement.
AAGACTCGTGCTACGTGCCATTTCTCACATGTCGGTTTGCACAACACTAAAATTACCGTTAAAATGGGTCCCTGAATCATGCAATCTTAAACCCATTGGAGATACTGAAGCCTGAGTTTTAGGATACTTAGGGTAATAATAGGGTAAGATGCACAGGGTAATGTTGTAGCATGTAAACTGTGGCATGGTTTAATAACCAACGGGGCTGCGGTGTGACCCCGCTCGGGCAAAAGGTCACGAAGTTGGGAAAAATCCACAACGTCGAACGTTGTCAAAATAAGTGTGGTGATCAATATTATGCGGAAATGAATGTGCAGACATTGTTGATTTTTAATAAAGTACTACCACGAAATGAATGTGTACAGTCATTGTTGATATTGAGAAAGTATGCAGTGAGGATGATTGTGCATCGTAATTGTTGGTTTTGATCACATTGAAGAAATGAAAATGTGCACAGTCATTGTTGATTTTGTCTAGGTACTGGGAAGGTGCATGTTTGTGCACAGTCAGTTGATTTTGATAAAGAATACTGTAAGGATGGTTGTGCACACTGACTGTTGGTAATTTTGATTAAGTACTGTGAGGAAATGAATGTGCAGTCATTGTTGATTTTTATAAAGTACTGTAAGGATGATTGTGTAGTCATTGTTGGTTTTGCTAAAGTACTACGTGATGAAATGATTGTGCACAGTCACTGCTGGTAAAACTGACCCTGGTAATTACAGGCCAGTGAGTTTGACGTGTGTAACATGCAAAGTATTTGAATCCATAATACGAGATACAATTGTGGCACATATGTCAAATAATAATCTATACTCCAAGTGTCAGCATGGGTTTAGAAAACACAGATCTTGTATTACCCAGCTCCTAGAGGTAAAGGAAGACTTCACAGACATGATTGATGACGGTTTTAACATTGACATTTTGTACCGTGACTTTAAGAAAGCATTTGACAGTGTCCCTCATCAAAGATTGCTTGTTAAACTGAAGGGATATGGAATAACAGGAAATATTTATAAGTGGATAGATTAGTTCTTATCTGAAAGAGTTCAGAGAGTTAGAGTTAGAGTTTTGAGCGGAATACCCCAAGGAAGCATACTGGGACCTGTTCTATTCACCATCTTTATTAATGACCTTCCAGACATGGTGACAAGCAATTGCAAGATATTTGCAGACGATACAAAACTGTATAACATAAGTAACCACAAGGATATACTACAAAGAGTCATTAACAGACTACAAGACTGGACAAGACAATGGAACCTATATTTTAATGCCGCAAAATGCAAAATCATGCATATAGGTAACAGAAATCCTGAACATGAGTATTATATGGATAGTCAAAAAAGTATAAGCATTACTAAATGTACCGAAGAAATAGACATCGGAGTTATCTTTGACTCAAAATTTACTTTTGAGAAACATATTCATACGGCAATCAATAAAGCAAATAGTATGCTTGGAATTATTAAAAGGACCTTTACTTACCTTGATAAAGAAAATTTCCTTTGTCTATATAAAGCCTTGGTAAGACCACACTTGGAATATGGTAACACTATATGGGGATACCCAAACCGGAAAGGATTGCTAGCATCAATAGAAAGGGTGCAAAGAAGAGCTACAAAATTATTAAGTGAACTAAAAGACATGGATTATGGAGAAAGGCTGAGGCAACTGGACCTTCCATCACTGAAATATAGACGATATAGGGGAGATATGATCCAAGTATACAAAATCATATACAATTTAGATGATCTAAGAGTGGAAGATTTCTTTGAATTTAACACTGTTGAAAAAACACGAAGCTCTAGCAAAGATATATACCCAAAACATACTTGATTAAATGCCAAAACATACACTTTTACTAACTGAGTTATAAAATGGTGGAACCCACTAACAGAACTAACCAAAACAGCACCAACTCTTAACCAATTCAAGAATCTTCTGGGCGCTGATATAAATGTAAAGATAAAAAAGTATGAATATGATGATTAAATTACTCGTAGGAAAATTACCGCATGCAATGCAGACACTACTCAATGTTGACGAAAAAGAAGGGACATCAAAAAGGCCGCGAGGCCTACTTTGTCCCTATTCTATACCTATACCTATACCTATTGCTGATTTTGATAAAGCCCTGTAAGGATGATTGAGCACAGTGGTTAGTTTTGATAAGGTACTGCGAGGAAATGAATGCGCAGTCATTGTTGATTTTGATAAAGTACTGTGAGGAAATGAATTAGCTGTCATTGTTGATTTTGATAAAGTACTGTGAGGAAATGAATCAGCTGTCATTGTTGATTTTGATAAAGTACTGTGAAGGTGATTGTGCACAGTCATTGTTGATTTCGATAATCAACCACCTTATATAATTGTGCAATGGGAAGTGAGAGGTCAGTTAATTTAATGGGCTTTGAAATAGAATGTACTGGACCTGCCCACTTCTCAGAAAGGGTGTAGCAACTGTCAGCATCAGACGTATGTATAGGTTCATGATTAGCATGCATTGAAAGTAAAATTGTCGAATAAATCAATATGTTGATAGTGGCTAATCAACTTGTAGAAGAATAACACGAGACCTTTTTTTTTCTATTTGTAAACACATAGGGCTTATTTTCAAGAGTAGGCGTAAATGCTCATAAAAATAATAACAATAATCTAACTGTGTGTTTGGCATGGTTTTGTACTGCTAGCCAACCAGTCAGCACTGTGGAAAACACCTTTGAGCACAATTTAAAAAATTTTTAAAAATCATTAAAATTTGAATTATATTGACTAATGTATGTTGCAGCTTTACATAAAGTTGATTCAGTGAGCATCTGATGGGTTCTAGACAACAAAGACAAAATAAATCAATTGTCTTCACCATTTACTGACTGTGCTAAACTGACCCAGATTTATATATTCTAAAAAAATGGTCACATAAATTTTACAAGGCCAGCAAAGAAGTATAGTCCAAAGTGAAAACCATAATTTTGTTACAAAATTTCCATGTTCAGTTATCCACTTGGAAATTAACAGAGATTATTTTTCATTGGCATTTGTGTGGCATTGTTTACAAGGCCAGTGAAGAAGTGTACACCAAAATGACAACCATTTGTGATGTCCATGTTAATTCTCCATTTGAAAACCAACACAAATTATTGTTCATTAGCAGTTGTGTGGCAGTTTACAGCAATTCTCCTGAGGTAACCCCAAATGACAAAATGCATTTCAAGCTTCCTTTGATAACACACACATTCTGAACAATGTTACTTTGAATTATAGGAGTGCTAACTCGGTGGCTTGGTGGCATCAGTATGAATGGTGAGAGGGAATGTGATATGACTGCTTTGCACAGAATGTACACAGGGTCACCTTCAGTAAGTCTGTTAAAACTTAAATGTATGGCCGATACAAAGAGCCGACAGAATAATCAATAACATTTTATTAAAACGCGCATCTCAGCCTTTCTCAAAATGGTATCTCATTAAAATTGTTTCTTTTTCTTTTTAAATGGCACTAATTATTAACAGTTGACAACTCATGCTTTTGACTTCTCTCATCCACAAGAGAATGGTATGAGCCAAATCCTCAGCTGTGCACATGTGCGCTGTGCTTGTTTGGTGCCGTGAACCTGATAAAATCTCATTAATATTCAAAAGGCTCTTGGCAGTTTAACAGAGGTGGAAATCCAGGGTTCCTCTAAGGTTCCTTGCTGTATGATGGATAGAATGATATATTGATCTAAGTTGTTGTCATGACTGTACACTTAAGTCTTTTTGTTCAACATAGGATTCACGTATTTGTAAATCTCACTGTAAGTTAAAAAATGTGCACAGGCGTTGTGACCCCCATATATCTGCTGCTTGTTCAAACATTCGAGTATATATATATATCTGTGGTCTGGCTGGATTGAGAATTCTTGTGTTGGAAAGACTTTTCCAGTCTAGGAAGTGTGATTCAGAAACATATTGTGCTGTGCTGTTCAGTGAATTTGAGCAAGATGCATTCATGATCAAAGTGAATGATACTTCACTGAGTGGCCAAAATCTCTATTTGAGCCCACAAGACACTCTGCTCTGGCCCAGATCTTTGGGGCTCCTCCAGAATTTATATCAGTCAGCACAATTTATATTAGTCCACAAACAGTTTGTGACAGCAGATAATGTAAATCCTACTTGCATTATTACATGAATTTATTTCTGGCTTTAAATTTAAGTGATATGGATCAAACTATATTGATCAAAATACATTATATCCAGATTACTGTATAACCATGATATAAGTGTATGCTTCAAAGAAAAATACAGTATAGTTATATACACATTGATTTCTTTACTTATGCTGGATATAAATCAGCAATGAATGATTTAGTTAAAAAAAAAGTATAATTGTGGAGAACAACAGATAAATAAACTCTTCACTCGTTTTAAACACTATTTTCTAATCCTGAAGGCCCTAGACCATATAATGATGTGTTTGAAAGAAGAAACCAAAATGTTGTGACGCATGGAACTTAAAGCTTCTGATGGATCAAAGCTGGAAATTGTGCTTTATGCATGCACAAACAATAGCTGGTGTAAAACTGAAATGGTTTCAGCTGAAAATAATACACAGATGTTTATGTACAAAAATCATTTGAAAAGAGATTAAGAATTACTGATAATAACAGTTCACAAAAGTTGTATTTTTGTAGAGAACACAAAGAAAACAATGATCATGCAATCTGAAAGAGTAACTTGTACAAATAGTCTGGAATGCTTTATTGAACTTGATAAAAGAAAGACGTGGAAATGCAGGAAATCTGAAGATAACAGAATTACTTCTGTTATTTTGATATGTGATGATAATAACTAATAACTGATGCCATTTCATGTTTTATAATGCTGTTTGCAAAGTATTACTAGTATTTATGTAAAATTTAAGATGACCTTCAACAGATACTTTTTTTTAAACAGAATACAAAACCAAAGAATATAATGTATATGTTAACAACCATGACACTTTCTCTGCTAGATGGCTGCCATACAAATTATTGACCACAACTGATCAGTCACCTTTTTACGATCAACAAAAACTGGTCACCCATAATTGATTATTACTTTATTTGATATTTGTTTCAAGTAATTGTTCAAGAAATGGATGCAATGTTCACTTACCATGATCAAGTATTGTGTTTGCTCTCCATTTTAACTTATGCATTTTATAATCAAACAGGTTTTGCATGCATCTCTAACACAAACACACCACATGCATACACATAAACAAACTCTATACATGATTTATTTACTAGTTCTTTTAATTTTTGTACATCTGTAAATGATACTTAGAAAGGTCAGAAATGGTACACATGCAAAGGTAAATCTAAAGTGGAAAAAGGAACATAACAAGAACACAAAAAGCAGGAAAGACTGCTCAAACACATTGAAAATCAGTTGATAATAGAATGTTGTTCAACAAAAAATTTAACAAAATACACAGAAAATTAAACAGACTAATGCCAGCATACTGCCAAGTGAGACAATGTGTACATGCTAAGTTCCAACTGTTCCAGTCTGAATTTTGCAGATTTTTTTTTTTTTTTTTTTTGAACAGCAGAAACAAATCATAACCATGCTATTCACAATGACAACTTTTTTTAAATTTTTTTTTTAATTTTAAATACAGGGCAGCTGAATTCTGGAGATTCTGGCAGAATCACTTGTCATGTAATCCTGTCTCCATCAGTCAATGCCTCAAAACTGAATTCCTATAGTTATTCTGTTTTTTCTTCAATCATAAAAAAAAAGAAAGAGAAAAAGCAAAAAAACAAAAACAAAACAAAACAAACAAAACAAAACAAACAAAAAAACCCCAACCAAAACAAACAAACAAAAACAACAACAAAAAACACAACAAACCCCCAATAAGAAAAACCCACAAACAAGAAAAAAAACACCCACATGGAAATCATAAAGAAACTAAAAACCAATGGCAATGAAATAAAAAAAAAGAAAGAAACAAACAAAAACAACAACAACAACAACAAAAAACCCAACCCAAAACAACAACAACAAAAAGAAAAAAACAAGGAAAATTCTCTTGTAAAGATAATGCAAGTAATTATTGTTTTTCTTTTGTAAAATGTCAAAAACATATTTTGGCACTAAAATGACTTACTGTATCATTAGAAAAAAAACAAAAACAACAACAACAAACAAACAAAAACCCACAATGCTGCTCCACACTACAAGACCAATGCCATAACTATTTGTATGTCATGTTTTGCTGAGCAATATTTATAAACTCAAGTTGTTCTGTTGCATACTATTCTGTATACTCATGTGAAGAACAAGGCTTAGGGAAGAAAATCAAAATTTCACTTTTTGCCTGGTTAATGAGAAATTAATACATGAATGAAAAAAGCAAAAAAAAAAAAAAAAAAAAAAAAACCAACACAAACAAACCAACAAAATACAAAACAAAACAAAACAAAAAAACCTGACAGCGACACTGACAACACCACCGTGCCACTTCAATCTGGATAATGGGTTGCTAAAAAAACTGAAGCAGCTCAAATTTCTGGAATGTAAAAAAGGACTATTTCATCTATTCATTTATTTCTTTATTCACTCACTGATGTATTTTTTCATTGTTGCTTATAGCTCAGCTGACCCAAGGAGCCATGTCAGGACTTGAAGAAGAAAAATAAAGTTTATGGTAGTATAAAAAAAAAGATAAAAGAAGCAAAACACATTGGTACCTCTGACATAAAGCACATGGCTGGTTCACTAGTACTAAGCTCTATAACTAATAAAATGAGGTTGTACTGGTGGCACCAGTTAAAAAGAAGGGTAAAAATCAATTAACTATCAAGAGAACATGTATTGAAACAAACTTTGTACAGAAATGATGAAAGTTTTAAGCCAAAATCATGTATAACAGCCAAGCAAGTCTTTCAGAGACTGCAAACAAATCTTGTTGAAAAAAAAAAGCAAGGAAGCCAGAAAGAAAACAACAGAACAGGGAAGGGGGTGGAGGGCAGGCAGTGCAGGGAGGGGGTGGGGGATTGGAAGATTGAAAGAAGAACGGAAAAGATACATTTTCAAGTCCCAGAATTTCCAGAAAGCAGGGATAAAAATATAGAAAGGATCCACCAGCATCCCCTTTTGAGAGAGGTGAACAGAAAAGAAAGGAAACAACAAAGAGGAATCCAGAAAGAGAATGGGGGACACGTAAAGAACAAACGGTCAATATTTGTCTGAAAACAACAACATCTTAAACTGATGGGCAGATGCACATGCAAACATTTCATACACACTGAGTGATGTGGATGTTGGGTTCCTCTGAATATCTGCATTACCTATAGCAAGCACAAGCAATTTTTCATAATCAGTGACTAGGCCTTAATTATCTAGACTAATGACCAGACCTTAATTTCTCATGTCATTTCAGATGTCATCATTATCATTGAGACAACTGAAGAAATCATAAACTGATGGACATATACATGCAAACATTTCATGCACATTAACTGAAAAACTTGCTGGGTACTGCAGAATATTTGCATTACCCATAACAAGCACAAGCAACTTTTTCTGTTACCTACAAACAGATCTTAATCTTGACAAACGACTACACCTTAATTGCTCATGTCAGTTCAGATGTCATCATCAACATCATCATTATTATTATTGTTATTTTATCATCATCACCAGCATCATTCTTATTCATAGCCTAGCCAACCATACATCACCAATTCCGAGTTGAAAGTACAGGTCATATTCATGAACATAAACCCAGGGAATGCTCCTCACATGTCAGCACAAAACAAATCAAACTAAAGCAGAAATGAAACATTACAATAATACACATGACAATTGTTTATTATTGGACAATCATCTCGGGATACACAAATATGCAAACATGGAATGAAAAAGATACACCAGCCAGCACCAAGTCACTTATATGGCAGCCATTTCAATCTATGACTTTCAAAACTGTAGAAACTGACTCAATCATGGACACGCATAATCAAAAACAAAAATTTAAAGAAGGCAGTGTTCTAAATATTAAAAAAAAACCCAACAACCTGCTCTTCAAAAACTCAAAATGAATAAAAGTTGAACCCCATGACTACCATATAAAACCAGACCATGATTCAGTCAGTAGTATTGCTTACAATCCAGTCATCCCTGAAGACCTTAATCATGGCTTTGAGGCAGATTATTTAAAAAGCTACAAAATTCTCAATGGAAAATTAAAACAGCACCACAAAAATGAAAAATAATGAGTTTGAATGTGAAAAATACAAAACGTAATGACAAACACACAAGCTGCTTAAATTAAAACAAAGAAAAATAAAAAATGCATTCAGTGATGTCGGAATCATATCAAACTGATTATATATATATATATATATATATATATATATATATTACTTGTAATTTTGCATTAAATCTCACACAGTCATACCAGTGGCAACCCTTATCCAGCTTTTGCACTTCTTTTGGCATCAAGTTTTGTATCTATAGCATGTACACAACATTTCTGCAAAATATTTCTCTTGGGAGAATTATTTTAGGTGTGATTAAAAAGAAAGAACAAGAGAGGCAAAGCCTTCATGGCTCATGTTCGGTTCCTACTGATTTAAAGGAAGAAAGAGAAAAAAAACTTAAGAGAAGGGAGGGTGGTGGTGGTTTATCTAACAGTTTTATGATTATGTATATGAAATAGTTTCAAACTTTCCCTGTCCTCATCATAACTCTCCAGAATGGGAAAATGATGACAAAAACACCATATGTTTGTTCAACATTCCACACACACACAAACAAACACACAAAAATCCCCAACAAAATGTAGGCAAGATGACAGACAAGGAGCCAACAAAAAATTCACTTATGACATTATAACCATGAGAAAAAAAGCACTTTTCTTTTAAAAATAAAAATGTATATACTACAATTCGAATATGTGTAAACCGCCTAAATTGATCCCATTTAAATTTTTTACTTACTGTCCAAAAACGTTTTTGGTTAAACTGTTTAAATGTGATTAACATTTTCAATGAACATGTAAGTCCTAGCGACATGTGTGTGTGTGTGCGTGTGTGCGTGTGTGCGCGCAAGCGTTTGTGAGGAAATGAATGACGAACTCCCAATGACAGCTGTCAGTCAGCTCTACCCAGATAGGCAGCCATAATACCAAATCAACTGAGAAATCTTCAAACTTTTAAGCCATTCCTGTCTTTTCCATAACTTTACTCAATACTGCTCAGATACACATTTGAGCAAGTAGTTACCACATGCAGAACAATACTCACAGAAACTGACTTTGAGGCAAAATGGTGAATGAAGGGGACTTCGTAAATTGGTCACAGACACAATTTTCAGCATGTTTATTCTAGTTAATTCAGTACCTTATTTATAATACTGGCATGCGGTAAACACTACTGATCATGCATTTACTGTGGACCATTCAGAATTTCCTTTTTCTTTGCACTGCAGACAAGCAACTTAATGAAACACGATTTTCTCTGATAAAGCAATGACCCATATCATTTGCCTCCGGATCTTGCTAATTACTGTAAAGTCCCTAGCTAATACCAGGTTCTCAATGCTGTTTTATATCTGCAGCAGTCTTGTTCACTGCCCCAGCCTCCATGCAAAACACGTTTCCCTCCCCCTCTTTAGCAACAAGGATATGATCAGCCATTTCCCCTTAATCCCATCCAGAACCCAATACAGGAGCTCCTCTTTCTGTCCAGAATGGTCAGAGAGTGGAACAGCCTGTCAAAAGCAGCAGAGCAGGTCACTACTCTTGACACAAAATGTGTCAAGAGGTTCAAATGACACAAAAACTGATCAAACCCCCAACATCACCCCTCCCAAACTCCCCTTCCATCTACTGGCTGTATAACAGCAACGCAGGTTCACATCCAATAAAATCTTAAGGCAAAACCCCTTCAGGTGCGAGAAAGACCCAACAGACCAATTGAGGGTCCTGTACTCCTAAACCGCAGTATCAGGGTCCTCAACCAGCTTGTTGTGAACTTGCATCAATCCCTTGAAGTACTTGACTGTTCTGACTTTCAGCTCGTTGGTGGCATCCTCGTCGCACACAAAGATGGTGGATGGGTGTAGCTGGAATGCTGATACCGTCCACATGTGGCTGATGCCTTCCTCAATGGCTTTGTGCAGTGCGTATGCCTTGTGTGAGCCGGTGATGAGGATCATCACCTTGACAGACAAGTAGTGGCTGGAATGAGCACCTTGGCTGGGTAACCAACTACCTAAACATGTTACCAACTGCATGAAGATTTTTTTCTCCTGTTCATACAAGTATGAAAAATATGTGAAAAAGGTGATTATGTGTGGAAGCATGGTTTAATACATTCACATTTAGCTGCCAACATGAGGTATACATAACTTTGTACAAACTAACAGAAAATAGACTCTACCAAGGTCATCAATGTACAACATTATTTATCAGCAATAACATTTGTTCTGTCTACTGATTACTTCACATTTTCCCTCTCACCCAGATACAAGCAAAATGAGCCTTCCCTTCTACGATTCCTAATTCGTATAATACAAGGTCTGCCAGATAAATGTGACCCCAATTGTTTGACCCAGTTTTCAAGAGTATACTGATAAGGTCTTCACATGAGCTTGGTCACAGGCAATCAGAACTAAGAATACTTGCAGACAATAAAGACAGCACAAATTTTAACTACTTTTATGAAAAGCAAGGGCCTAAGGTCTTCATAATCATGCGCTTGACTGGGCTAAGGGCAGCCAGAATTGTGAATATGTGTAGAACATAATCAGAGCACAATCTTTTAAACAACTTGTGAAAAAAGACTCCATTTAAACTTAGATTCACATGCAATTTGAATAAACTATTTTCGTGTGAGAAGTTGGAGATAATAAATGTAGCACATTACTTTAAAAAAATGGAAGGACTGTATCTGCATTGCCATTCTGATTAACAGGCACTCTGGAAAAACCGATGGAACCAAAAACATCTGCTTCTTAATAGTCTATAACTCCTTAACTACACTTTCAAATGCCCTAAAGACATAAAGCTTTTTACAAGCAAATAAATGCATAAGATCTGCTCTACTCCCATCTAACATTTTGAACTTTTGAAAATCCCTGACCTTTGAAAAAAGAAAATTGCAAATGCAAGTGACATTAAAATCAAAGTGAAATGGATTACATGGATTCCATGATGGAGGCAACTGACACCTGCTATTTTTATTCATCTTTGCATTCACCTGAATCAATTTTCACACCTTGTGCTATTTGAGGAGAGCGCTACTTGTCCTTACATGAGGGGAAAATAAACAAATGGAATAGTTAACTCACCTCTTTGGCATCCATGACTGTGCCAACACCAACAGTAAGGGCTTGTGCCGGTACCTTGGACAAGTCCCCTCCAAAAAATCGAGAGTTGGCGTCAATGGTATCTTGAGCCAGAGTCTTGACGCGGGTACGTGACACAAGGCTCGAGCCAGGCTCATTGAATGCAATGTGGCCGTCTGGTCCTATACCTAGCAGAGGAAATTTTCCATGTGATGTAAAACTTGTTTCCATATGTCAAGCCTTAATACGACCAGTCACATGTGAAAATATATCGCTTAAAACACCTGTCAAATGTATGGATTACAGAATCTCACACAATGTAAATTAAGAATATTCAGTAAAATTACTACGTAAATATGTTATACACCAAGCAGAAAGTAGGAACAGTACAGTTTGATCTAAACAATGTGAAAGGCTACTTCTTTGATGTATAAAATTTCATGCGGGGTGTTTTTGATTAAAAACAAAACAATTTCATCGTTAAGGATTGTGACTGAGTCCCAGGTGGCTGAGACACTAACAGCAAGTGACAAGGAAATTACTCTTGAATGGTCCCAAAGAGAGACAACAAGAGAAACTATCCAAATCTCACTGTCCAAAAATATAACTTAGCACCAGTATTCCAGATTCACTTCAATGTTGTTATTTCTATCATATACAGATTAAAACAGGACAGCCTGTAACAACACTCGAACCAAAAGTGATGTTCTCCTGTGATCTGATTCCTCATGGAATTGTGGGAATCAAAATCATGTTTAGAGTCTTGGCCTTAAATGATTATCATCATTAACTTGAAAATGTTAGAAAATGGTAGCCCATGATCACATCATACCACCCCCAAACTCTTTCTTGAATATTGTATGATATTAAATCATAATAGAACACATGCGCACATGCCCATGCATGAGCCCATTTAAAAATACATGCACACCCCCAATTTGTAAAAATACACATCAATTCTCCTTTATTATCATTTTTGTTATTCATTTGATACTTTATTCTTTCAAATTTCTATTTTAAGTTTGACGCTGATCAAGGTTCGAGAATAATCTTGGGTATAACATAGTAATATATTCTTAAAGTGTGTAAGTGAAGGGAAAGAAGGAAATAAAGTAAAATTTGAATTTTTCAAATACATTTTTATTCTAATACTGTATCTACTGATAAACTGATGCAGTTTATGTATTTATCATTTTATTCATTTGTGAATGCATTTATTTATCTAATAACAGTAACATATTCTGAATATGTGGGATTGACAAAACAACAACAACAACCCCCCCCCCCCCTCCCCAAACCCACAAAAAAACAACAACAAAATACACTCACCCCCAATAAACAGCTGTATGCCTCCTGCAGCACTGATCTTCTTCTCAAAATCACTGCACTCTTTCTCCAAATCCCTCGCATTGCCATCCAGAATGTGAGCGTTTTGCGGATCAATGTCAATGTGCTTGAAAAAGTTTCCCCACATGAAGGAATGGTAACTTTCTGGGTGGTCTCTTGGCAAACCTGTTGAGAAACACAGTGCAACATGTCAGTCACTCAACGACTGTATTCTTCTTCTTCTTCTTCTTCTGCGTTCACTCGTATGCACACGAGTGGGCTTTTACATGTATGACCGTTTTTACCCCGCCATGTAGGCAGCCATACTCCGTTTTTGGGGGTGTGCATGCTGGGTATGTTCTTGTTTCCATAACCCACCGAACGCTGACATGGATTACAGGATCTTTAACGTGCGTATTTGATCTTCTGCTTGCATATACACACGAAGGGGGTTCAGGCACTAGCAGGTCTGCACATATGTTGACCTGGGAGATCGTAAAAATCTCCACCCTTCACCCACCAGGCACCGTCACCGTGATTCAAACCCGGGACCCTCAGATTGACAGTCCAATGCTTTAACCACTTGGCTATTGCGCCCGTCATCTGTATTCTATTCCAGTGGGAAATAATTGGATGTGTTTGAACATGAACAGGGGTCACTTTAACTGCTGGCAATAACTGTTTTAATATCTAAACCAGTATGTTCATTTCGCTCAGATTCTGGGTGCTCCAGGGAGGTACAAAATGTGACAGCAACCAAAGCACCCAATGGGCAATCCTCTGGCCTGCAGTCCTGCAGTCTCTGTCTGTCAACTGCAGAGAAAGTCTCCAACACAAATAGAAAGCAGCTCCTACAAATTGGGGGAAAAAACTTCACGCATATCAGAAAAAAATATACACCCTGAAAATCTGCATATTCATCAAATGAAAAACTGAGAGGAAACTTTTGAGAAAAATACCAAACATTGAAACAAGAATTATGTGCAAAAACCGTTGCTCTGAATAAGGCAAAGGCATAAAATTTTTTTGTTTAAATCATGACTTCAAATGATTAGTGCCCAGTGCTTCCTGTGAGCCTGCACAGACTGATGGGGGCACAGAGAAGTAAACTAAGAAACTTCTGAGAATGGAATTCAATATTCATCTAGAATACACTTTATTTGTCATGTTCATACAGTAACAAAAGCAGAAGAAATGTTCAAACACAAACACTATTTATCAAAGAGAGGATAATGCCTTTTGGTGCTGAACATTTCACACGAGACAAAAAAATACCAACAACAAGAAGAAAAAACAACACAAACCCTTACGGAATATACTTGCACCTCCATTGATGAGGACTTTGAAAAAAGCTGGACATCTTTTTGGAGTTCAGAAATGTTTGTCTTGTCCCTCTTTACTGGGTGTCAGTTTTATTCTATAAGATCTAATTTCTATTTGGAGCTTACCTTTTCATTTTCACTTCTTGGTTTGAGGTGGCTGAAACTGAAAAGAGTGGGTGTAAACTTGAGTTCATACAACTCTGAAGTAAATTTTCTTGAGTTTGGCGAAGTCAGGGAACAGATTTTTTTTTTCTGGTGGAAGATATTTCCAGTTTGCTTGTTTGATGTGTTACTGTGTCCCTCAAAGCTGTTAGATGCATTAACTGTGTTGCTTTGTCCCTCAAAGTTGTTTGATGTAGTACTGTACATGTACTACTTTGGTACCCAAAGTTGTTTGATGTGTTATTGTTACCTTGTCCCCCTAAAATGTTTAATTACTATGTATACTGAGTTACTTTGTCCCCCAAAGTTGTTTAATGGGTTACTGTTACTTTGTACCCCTAAGTTGTTTGATGTTTTACTGTGATACTTTGTTCCCAAAAGTTCCTCAGCATGGTCATATAGCTACATGAAGATCAATGTGGTGATGTAAGACGCAGCAATGACCTCTCAGAGCCCTTCCCAACAGGCAACAGTGTAACGTAAGGCTGCGTTCTCACCACCAACTCTCTTCATCTAATTCAGCCTGATGCTCAGAAGGGCCACAGAAGACCTTGATGATGAGGACAGGGTCTACATCCGATAACCCACTGATGGCAACCTGTTCAACCTATTTCAACTACAGGCCCACCCTAAGACATTGAAACAACTCATCTGAAAGCTACTCTTTGCTGATGATGCTGCCCTTCTACCTTGTTGCATTCACACAGACAGCACCGTCGTGTCCTAAATTATTTATTCTGTCAGAAGATATTGTGTAATTGTGGATGCGAATTGGCAGATGGAGAGTAGGGACTTCGGGTACTGATTAAAGGTCTGTAACTGTAACAGCTGGTTCCTCTTGTACATGCATAGCTAATGTGAACAAGAGTAGTCGTCACACACAGAATGGACACAGTAAGCCCTGTAGAACATTCTGCTTTGCAGAAGCTGTCAGGCCTTTCAGACTTGACAGTTTGAAGAGGACAGAACTCCATCAACCCACAACTCAAGATAATTACCACCCTTCCTGCAACAACACTGGCAAGACAGGAACTGAAGGCTGACCACCAGTTCAGTTCAGCTACCTGACGTGCACCATCCTTCATGATGCTCAGACTGACAACAGAATCACAATGGCAAACAGCACATTCAGTATACTGAAGTAAAGAATCTGGAACAACAAGCATCTGCAGAAAGGCAGAAAAATCCGAGTGTGTAGAGCTGTTGTCCTGGCTACCATCCTGTATGGCTAAGAGTTGTGGGTAACCTACCTTCACCTCTTGCAACACCTCACGCGCATCCACCAGCGCTGCCTCCACACCAACCTCAACATCCATGAGATTGACTTCATCACCAACACTGAAGTCCTCCAAAAGGCAAAGGTCAAAATCACCAAGCCATTGCTGTTAAAAAAACACATGTGTTTGACAGGGCAAGTGTCCAGGATGGAGGATCATTGCCTGTGAAAGACTGTGCTGTACAGGGAACTCACCACAAGCCATCCATGACAGAGGGGCAGTGAAAAAGAGGTACAAGGACTCTCTGAAGAAATCCTTTGCTGTCTGTCACATTGACCATGGCCAGTAGTCTGCTCTAACCTCTGATTATGAGGCCTGGCGACACACCACTCATCAGGCTGTCTCCTCCTTTGAGAACGCATACATGGCTAGCCTTGAGGACAAAAGGAGGAATACCCATGACACTGCAGCACAAAAACCAGAACAGACGTTTCCTTGTAGCTGCTGCAGTTGTGCCTGCCAGTCCCATGTTGTCTTGTCCCACTACCAGTGAGCATGCAGTGGATGTGGACGACCCTCATCCTGAATCTTTGTTTGCACAGCCGAGCCATGACATACATGATATGTTACTTGATCAAATCAACAAATTCCTGCCACACTGCACAAATTACTATCAATACATCATGACTTACATTTCATACAAAATAAGTCTGAGTGGAATATATATCACAGCAAAACTGGACATATTCACAACTCTAATACAAGAAAAAGAAATAAGTCAGAAAGTGAATGAGTTATGCAGATCCACATGCAGACCAAACTTACCAACATACTCGTCCATGTTGAAAGTCTTGACATATTTGAAAGACAGAGAGCCATTCTTCACAAACTCAACCAGTTTTTTGTACATCCCAAGTGGTGTGCCACCTGAAAAACAAAGGAAGAAATCAACCAATCTAAACAATCCATAATTGAATAAATGTCTGAATAACAGTCTAATGCTTTAGACCATCTATGAAACTGCCCAGACACTCATGCATTTAAAAAAAAAGTTTTTAATGTAAAATCAACTTTGTGCTATTAATCTCTCCGTCTCTCTGTCACTCTCTCTCTCGCACACACTCACTCTCTCTCCCTCCCTCTCTCTCTCTCTCTCACACACACAGACACACACACACACACACTCCTTAGTAAAGTTGAAAACAACAGCTCTGACATACAATGTGGCTGATAGGAATCATAAATTTATACATACCTGTTGGCAAACCTAGAGTGAAGTACTTGTCATGACCTGGGTTGAAGTCTAAGATCTTTCTCCTGACATACTTGGCAGCCCATAGTGCTACATCATTGTATTCATCAAGAATTACAAGACGCATGGCGGATGTGCTGTGCAGTCACTGGGTCTTTTTCTGATAAGAAAGAGCACACACAGAAATAAAAACATAAAGGACTACATTAAATGTATTCGCAGACAATACAACAATATCAGTCCTGAGCAGATGGTACCCATGTACACTACAGAACTAAATAAACAGTACTGGAATTGTAGCTAAACACTTTAAAACTCAAATGTTAACCTATCAGTATCACACATCAACACATTTTTACACACACACACACACACACACACACACACACACACACACACACACACATATATATATATACACACATACATACACACACACACACACTATACAGAAATTATTAAATAAAATTTCTGGCCCATAACACTATTACCATATAATGATATATATTCAGACTCTCTTATGATTCTAAGCAGAAGAGAGCATGACAATATGTATATGTATATGTATGTATATATAAATATATATGTATATATCACACACACACACACACACACACACATATACATATATATCTATATATATCTATATATATCTATATATCTATATCTATATATATATATATATATATATATATATATACACACATATGTATATTGTATAACAATAACAACATACAAAGCTGTCTAAGGACTAAAGGAGACACCAAATTAAAATGAGACTGATTGACAGTCAAGTAATAATACAAAAGCAGACAAAAGGTTATGTTTAACTGAAAGTCTGTTCACACTTAACGAGTAATACACAGGCTGTACATATACAAAGGCGGAATGCAGGCATACACACACAATTCAAACCTGACACTGTGACAGGATATGACATGTCTAATACTGAAATAAGTTTTGCATTTTTCAAGAAACAGGCTAAAAAGGTCATACCAATGAACAGGCTGGTGGGAGAAAGAGAAGATCAGCTGTTCTGCAAAGAATATGAAGCATTTGTTCAGTATTACTTTCATTGTTAAACATATCTGGGTCAGGAGACAGAAGAAGATGTGTTTAAAACTGAAATATTGACCGATAAGCTAATCAGTGCCATGTAGTTTTCTCTGGTATACTTGACCTAAAAAGAAAGAGAAAAAAAGGGTCAGACTTAATGACCTATTTCTTTTTCCGTACAATTAAGTAATAATAATAATAATAAAAAAAACAACAACAAAAAACACACACACACGCACAAAAAACAACAACACATGCTTATATTCCAATGGCACTGCAACAGGATTAATAAAACAAATAAACAAATACATATATGAATAAACATTAAAAATGAAGAAAAAGCAAATAATAGTAAGATACTAATAAAGTAATATGCTGCAGAGTTGCAGTTAATGCAGGGATCACTGGATGTGTCTTTGGGGAGCTGTCCTCAAATTTCCTGACCCACACATTAAACTGGGATATTTTATAAAAGGAAACAGTCAGTCAGTCAGTCAGTCCAGCCTTGTCACAAATCTAAATGGACTCCCACAGCTACATTGTCAACATGTGCTTCATCACTCATGAACAAGATCACAAAAAGTGTCAAACATTGTTCTAAACTCTATGGTACTTTATGGTGTTGGTGTTGTCCTACGTTCTAATTTCCCATCCACTTCTATGGTTCTGATTAGTTCCTGTCTCCCATATGGTCATCTAAAGGGGGCTTGGTACAAGTCTACAACAGTAGGTGATCAAAACCTACACAATGCAACAATATATTTCTTACCTTCCATGACAGACTCAATCATAAATCTTAATTTTATACATGTGATGGAAGTTTCATTCTCATGCTTTTGTCCAGACTTTACAAAATTAATACGATGGAAAAGCACAAAACTAACCTACCATGGTACCAATCAACCATAAAAAACAAAACAACACACACACACACCAAATGCGGTTTCATCCTGAGAAATGCTCAGTCATGAAAATGGGGAACCCAAAGACAGACAGGAAGTACCACATGAAAGGCCATGATGGACAAGGGGAACTGATAGTGGTGGAACTAGCAGAAAGTGAGGAAGAGAAGGACCTTGGCATCCTGATTGATAAAGGGCTGACCTTCAAGAACCACATCAACCAAGCGACTGCAAAAGCAAACCGATTTCTTGGAGTCATCCGAAGATCATTTGACTTTCTCACCCCCGCAGTCTTCATCTAGCTATACAAGTTTCTAGTTCGCCCAATTCTCGAGTATGGACACACAGCATGGCAACCTCAACACAAGACACTGTGCTGCGAACTAGAGGATATACAGAGGCGTGCCACCAAGCTCAATGCATCACTGAAGGACAAGCCGTATCCAGAGCGCCTTGCTGCACTGAACCTGCCCAGTCTTGAGCACCGCCGCCTCAGGGGGGATATGATCAACATGTACAAATACACGCATGGCCTGTACTTGACCAGCCGCCCCCACATCAGCTACTTCCAAGGCAGAGATACCAGAGGGCACAGCCTGAAGTTGGACAGATCACACTGCAGACTCAACATCAGAAGTAGTTTCTTCGTTCAGCGCGTAACCGTAACCACCACCTGGAACAGCCTGCCAGACAGTGTGGTCACAGCCCCATCAGTCAATGCTTTCAAGAACAGGCTGGATACACACTGGAAGGAGCTCCCTGCAAAATTTAACCCAGACTGTTATCATTAGTCACAACTGTCGACATCTTGTACCACGTATGCAATTCAGTTGTACTAGTGAGAAGACCTGTGAACAAGCTCCAAAGAGCTTCAACACGGAAACAAACCAAAAACAAAACAAAAAAAAAGAGGCCTATAATTCCTTTTGTGTTGTGTGGTGGAACTGTTTTTCATCTTTGATTGGTATCAAACCTGGGCATAAAATACAGGATACCATAAGTAAAAACCCACCGCGAAACTGTCTTCGAAACAGCGTGGTCAAGATAAATCTCGGCTGGCTGATCTAGTTTCAAAATCAGTTAACGGCCAAGCCTTACACTGTTCCAGTCTTACACAAACAATGTTGACACTTACTGTATTAGTCCTGCTTCAGTGCTTGTGTGTTCACTTAACTCGCATGCTATGTAAATATGTTAAAATCCAGATATAATTCAAAGAAATCAATCAAAAACTTCGAACGATCCACTTACTGATAGTGAAAATGAAATTTTGTCTTCAGCCAACAACGTTGTCCTCGACCTAGCGTACAATGTGCCGTAACTCACAGAATAAGATTAGGCCACAGCTGACACCAATAACAGATTACGGAATGTTGTTAAATAGGTCACAGCTTTAAAGATAGTTATAAAAAGAAAAGAAAAATCGAGAGAATATTTTCCGCATCTAAAGTCTAGGAAGACTCAGTTCCTAGATTTTTTTAATGCGCTTTTAGTTTTAAAAATAAAATCAGATGTCCACACGTTGGGGCCCTGTTACGTTTGTCTTCTGTGATGGCGGCTTTCGGAAGCAGACGGTTTAGTTCGTGTCTCATGAGAGGTCTTCTGCTGACCTTTCATAAACGAAAGCCATGCCCAAATGCCAAGAGTTTCAGCAGTGTCTCTAAACTGAAGACTGTCAAAGTGTTATCTGCAACAGCAATTCCCAGAGTCTTGCGGTGCACCCGAAATACACATGTACTTGGAACGGCCGCAGCGGTTGGCGTGGGATTGTGTTTATACGGCGGCACTGCTTTTTGCGCATCACCAACAGATTTGAGTTCGTATATCATGTGTGCATTTCATTTTTGCTTTGGGAAATTCATGATGGACCGAATGATTTTATTCTCATAGTTAGCTGTTTCAACGTCAGGAGTATATCTGTCTCTGAAACTGAGGTTGTACCACGTCTAAAAATCTGATGAAATACAACACGTTCAAGGGGAATTAAATCGAAAGTAGAATTGACGCCTGTTCGATCGGTCTCTTCAGCTGCTGACTGTCCTCTGTCAGCATTTTGCAGATACCTGATGGAACTGATGGCCATTCAGTCAGTCACTTTCGGTCGGTATGCAAGAAGTGATGTATACAACAACTTCATTTATATGGGTTGTCGAAATTTGCATATATTCTGTCCGCTACCATAACAAAGACGAAGACACAACCAAAAGTATTCAGGATCAGGATCAGGATTTGGGGCGTTGTTTTTTTCAACTTAGCCATTTTTGGCTTTTTATGCTCCTTCAAATTTACTCCTTTACATTGTTGGTCAGGTCGTTGACTAGCTCAGTCATTTTATCCATCAAAGTCATATTTTGCTTTTGTCAATAACTCGTGTTTATCTATTCTATGAGGTTCTTAAAAGTGTTTATACTAGGCGCACGTTTGATATTGTTTGTTAATTTGTTCCAATAGTTTGTTACTCTGTTACTAAATGTAAACTTTCTGAGATTTGTTCTGGAATACTGTTTAAATATTGTGTCTGTACTGTTTCTTGAGTGTCTACCTTTGGAGTACAAAAAAAGCATGCTTTGTTTACATCTTCAAACCCATTTAATATTTTGTACGTCTGTATCAAGTCCCCTCTTACTCTTCTTGCTTTAAGTGATGGTAGTTGTAAGTACTTTAATCTTTCTTGATATGAATAATCTTTTATGTTATAGACCAGCTTTGTTGCTCTTCTTTGAGCCCTTTCTATGGCTTGTGACTGCTTTATTTGCGTTGGGTACCATACAGTGTTTCCATATTCTAGGATAGGTCTAACTAATGTTTTATATAACCATAAGAAAGTAACCTTATCTATAAATGTAAATGCTCTTTTTATTATTCCAGTCATTCTGTTCGCTTTGTTAATACTATTTGTTATATGTTTGTCAAATGATAAATTTTTGTCGAATGTGACACCTAAGTCTTTTTCCTCATCACATTTTGATACTTTTATTTCTTTGTCTCTGATTTTCATTATGTATTCTTTCTCTGGGTTTGATTTCCCAATATGAAGTACTTTACATTTTTTAGCATTAAAATATAGATTCCATGTGTCTGACCATTTTACTAACGTTTCAATATCTTTTTGTAAATCCTGATAGAATTTTGGAGAGTTGTATAATTTTGTGTCATCTGCAAAAAATTTACATGTACTCTTTAGTTCGCAAGGGAGATCATTTATGAATAAAGTAAATAGTACAGGTCCTAATATACTACCTTGTGGTATGCCACTTATAACATCAGCTTTACCAGAGAAGGAACCACCAATCCTAACCATTTGAGTTCTTTTTGTTAGAAAGTCCCATATCCACCCAAGTATGTTTCCTGTTATTCCATAAGATTCCAGTTTCTTTAGTAGTCTTTCATGTGGTACAGAATCAAATGCTTTTTGGAAGTCTAAGTATAACACATCTATGTTTTCTCCCTTATCTATCTCTTTTGTAAAGTCCTCCATCACTTCCAGAAGTTGAGTCACACATGACCTATTTTTGCGGAATCCATGCTGGCACTCAGCATACAATTTATTATCAGTCATATGTCTAACATTAGTAACAATAGCCTCTCTTATGAATGATTCTGATAATTTACATATGATACATGTTAAGCTCACTGGCCTGTAATTCCCTGGGTCTGTTCTTGTTCCTTTTTTTGAAAATTGGTATAACTGTTGCTGTTTTCCAGTCTATGGGCACAGTCTTCTCAGTTGATTTGTTAAAGAGTATGTCACTCAGCTCTTTTAGTATTTTTGAAGGAATGGCATCAGGACCAAAAGCTTTGTTTGGATTCAGGCCAACATCTATCCTTTTTCACACAATATATTTTTTTTCTCTCTCACACCAGCAGTTGTGTGAAGTGATTTGGATTGTATACTGATGAATGTGACTTTATGAACTGGATTCAAGCCCAATCAGAGGCAGGATATATATATATATATATATATATATATATATATATATATATATTTGGCCATTGGCCAGCTCCTAACCAGAACTGAGTACGGGAAGACTGGGATCACACACTGAACACATAACCAGAAAAAAAGGCATATATTCAATATTTATAGACTAGTAGCAACAACACACACACACAAAAAAAAAAAAAAAAAAAAAAAAGTAGAAGAAGAAAGACACATTGATAGACCACTAGCCAAAAAATGATAATAGACCACCAGCAAAATTCATGCACATGCACACACACACACACACACACACACACACACACACACACACACACACACACACACACACATCTAATATCACTTAAACTGTTAAAGTTGAATGAAGTTAAAATGAAGATTACTCCTCCTCCTCCTCCTCCTACTACTACTACTATTACACACAATTATAAGTGTTTCAAAACACAAGTTTTTGTTATCACATCCCCCAGTGTGAGTAGAAAAAGCAGTTGAAGCTATGTCCAGTATAATTATCCCTGGTGACAAATTGGGGACTGACAGTAGAGCAAAGTTGTCAGGTGCTGGTGAGAAATTTGGTTTGGCAACAAATTGAGGAACAAGAAGGCCTACCCTAATTTTAGTGGACAAACTTACTAATTTGATATTGGCAACAATGTGGGGAATAAGGTGAGTCAATTCAGTGTGTAACAGAGCATACAACAATTATGAACAGATATTGGAAGCATGATGCATTACTTAACTGTGCTTTAAATGGTAATCTTTTTTCACCTATGAGAGAAAATAAATGCATAACCATGCTGACACCTGTGGCTTGAATTGTGTATATAAAACAATTCATGTGGTGTTAACCACAGGACAACAGAGACAGTGAGAGTGAGATGATCATGAGAGCAAAACAGAAATTTTCTGAGAGAGAGAGAGGGAAAGAGTAACTGAGGTTAAAAAAAAAAAAAAAAGTTTTTATATGAAATGCTAACAAGAAGAGTGAACATGTTAGGATCATGTTTGTCTGAACTGATCCACTTGTTTACTTTGACTCACATCTTTGTTTTTTCTGTCTTCACAGATGAGAAACTGCTGACAGCTGCAAGACTTGGGGTTCACAAAGAAATACCAAAGTATGGTGATAGTCTGTCAACTACTATTTTCAAATAGTTTGTCTGTCAGTTACTATTTTCTAAAAAAAACAACAACTATGTACTTATTTGGGGAAACAACAATTTTTCATATTTTTTCCCCACAAGAATGGCTGCTGCTGCTGATGATGATATGGATACTTACATAGCAGCAATGATCAGTCAGGGACCAAGCTCTAAGTGTTTTACAAACACAGCCATTTGCACAGCAGGCTGCCAACCTGGGAAGAGCCAACTGAGAGCTGCCTTTGGGCACTCATCATTAATCTCCTGTATCATTCAGTCAGGTTTCAGTCATGCACCCCCCCACCCCTGCCCCCTTACCCCCCTCCCCTCCCCCCACGCCCTCACCTCCCCCCACCCCCTCACAGACATGTAACATTGCATGTGTATGACCATGTGTTTATTTTTTACCCCGCCATATAGGCAGCCATACCCAGTTTTTGGGGTGTGTGTACGCTGGGTGTGTTCCTGTTTCCATAACCTACCAAACAGGATCTTAAACATGCGTATTTGATCTTCTGCATGCATATACACATGAAGGGGTTTCAGGCACTAGCAGGTCTTCACTTATGTAAACCTGGGAGATCATAAAAATCTTTACCCTTAACCCAGCAGGTGCACCAGGACAGGGGATTGAACTTAAAAAAATTGAGTGAGAATCTAGTGCTGTAAGTGTACTCGTTTTGACCACTTCACCCAATGGGGAAAAGTCTTAACATCTATACCATCTCAAAGAGAAATTGAGCATACCTTTTACTTTTTGACTCACTTGTGTGTGTGAGTGTGTGTGTGTGTGTGTGTGTCCGTGGTAAACTTTAACATTGACATTTTCTCTGTAAAGACTTTGTCAGTTGACACCAAATTTGGCATAAAAATAGGAAAAATTCAGTTCTTTCCAGTCATCTTGTTTAAAACAATATTGCACCTCTGGGATGGGCACAAAAAAAATTAAAAAAAGAAGCCTAATTATATGCAAACTGCATTTACTGTTATATTTATATTTTTTTGTATTCTCTAAACTTGGCACTTTGACCTCTTATTCTGACACAACAACAAGAAGAGTCATTATTATCATTTTTTGTTCAAACAGGAACTTCTTTTGCTAAGCATGGAATTTTTATTTATTTTGCAAACGTTTTGGTGCAGTTAGTAAAAAAGGGAAATTACTCTGCAATTAATATGTTAGGGGACTTAATTTATCACAAGTGAGTCTTGAAGGCCTTGCCTCTCTTGTTTCCCCTTTGTTTAATCATTATTACCATGATTAGGATCATGATTACTGTTATTTGTTCGTTATATCCTCCAAATCAAGATGTTTTGTGACACAGTACCCTTTCACTTCCATTCCTTTGTTTGAGCTATAGCTGAAAAGACTGCAGGATATTGGTTGATGGCTGGTGAGACTAGAAGTATAAAAGCCTCTGCTAAGCCTGTATAAACTAGTATTTCATATTCAGTAAAAAGGTTTCAGCTCAGTTTTATTGAGTGAAATGTCCTGATACCATTCATGTTTAAACTTGTAACAGTTTTTGGATAACTAGAATTGTTATTTCCATATTCAGTACTCTCTCTCTCTGTGCTCTGTGTGTGTGTGTGTGTGTGTGTGTGTGTGAGTGTGCGCACGTGTGTGTGTGTGTGTGTGAGTGTGCGCGTGCGTGCGTGTGTGTGTGTGAACTTGGACTCACAAGCGATCTGAATAAACTGTTTTAGGTATGAGAAGTTGGAGATAATAAACATAGCACAAACTTCTAAACTACTTTTTAAAAAGAATATGTGTGTGTGTGTGTGTGTGTGTGTGTGTGTGTGTGTGCCTGCCCTCAGTAAACTTTGACACACAGGCTGGAGGAATCAAACTTGGTAAGACGTTAGATACTGGTCTTGGAAATCCAAGAAAAAGAATGTGAGAAAACACAGAAGGGTGAAAGAGATCTTGAACACCAAGGGGGATTGAAGCACATGATATTTGTACATGAATCTACAAGAGTCATGTCCTTGTGTTGGAAATTAGATTAATAGATAGGAATGCTCACATTCAATTTCCCTTCCCTCTCCAGTTTTTTCTCATTCTCAATGCATACACACATGTAGTTTGATGCAGGTGATGATTATTGTGTCAGCTTGTGTTGGGACATCACTTGGGTGTCAAATGTGCATCTTGAAGGTTTGTTTCTTTTTGAATCAAATTAATAAACGATTTTGTTTGACGAATAGAAATGAAAATGTGTGGAATTCAGTATGAAATACTACAAATTTATCAGTAATAAGATGCACACACGAAGAGTATCAGAATAGCAGTCATAAGCATTGATTGACTGATTACAGACTGATTGAGCAAGGAGCAGATTTGAACTGCCGTCATGAATTGGGATGGACACCTCTGCATGTGGCTGCTATGAACGGACATGCTCAGTAAGTTCTGTGTTGTGTGGTGTGTATGAGTGTGTGTTTGTTTATGTGTGAGTGTGTGTGCATGTTTGTGTGTGTGTGTGTGTACATGTGTGTATGTGTGTGTGTTTGTGTGTGTTTATGTGTGTGTGCATGCGTGCATTTGTGTGTGCATGTAAGGGTGTATGTAAGTGTGTGTGTATGCGCATGTGTGTTTGGGTGTACACCTTCATCAACAACATTGCCAAGTGAAAAAGCTTGAAATGGAATAGACTTCATTTTGAGCCTTGCAATTTCATTTGAAATGTTTGGTGTGCCAGTGATCGAAGATCATGGCATATTGAAGTAACAGTTTTCTGTTAAAAAAAAAAAAGGTCTTTATTCAAACCAAATAGCACAAATCATTTATTTATTCTTATTTTGGTGCTATCAGTTATTTGTTCATTTTCTGGGTAATATATTTCTCTACTGAATCAAGTGATCTCCTGTTGCTTACAAATGTTTTGCTGTCTGGTTCTGGAGGGAATCGAGTCCGGTTTTCTCTCATGGAGATCTCCTGGAGATGGGCACACCACTGTATTGTATGAGGTGTCTCAGAATAAGTTACATACAACGGATAGTGTGTCTATTAACAAATTTTAATGGGTCATTGCTGTGCCATATCATAGATATCATCCAGGAAACTAGTCATGAATCATGTGTGTGGCAACAAAATGGTCCTCTCCATTTGTGATGGTACAGTCACTGCCAACAGCTGTCCTAGAAAAGTTATCTTTTTATGTTGTCTCCTGTTCTCATATATAATTTGAAGCATTTAGAGTTACAGAGTAGTTTTTAAAATGACAGAACGGTTGTTTGCCTGTGCTCATTTCAGTCAGATGTTCTGCTGTTTTATTATTCAGTTGTCGTGTCTAAAAGATGCCACATCTCCTCTCACAATGAGCAGTAGTATTAGAAAAAGGGTAAGAAGTTATTGGAAAAATAATGTGTGTGTGTGTGTGTGTGTGTGTGTGTGTGTGTGTGTGTGTGTGTGTGTGTGTACCTCAGTGTGTGTCTGTGTACCTGTGTGTCTGTGTACCTGTGTGTGTGTACCTGTGTGTGTGTGTGTTTGTGTGGATCTGTGTGTGTATAGATCTGTGTGTATAGACCTTTGTCAGGTCAGGTCATTAGATATGCTACTGGTAACCTGTAATCCAGTACAACCTGTTCAGGGTCGGGTTGCCGACGACTAAACCGGCACTTCCACCGCTCCCTTCTGGGACTGGTGAGGCGGGTGGCTAGACACCCTTATGGAGACCCATAAAAGGGCGTCGGCTCAGGAGAGCCACCGACGGCCATCTAGCTCCACTGTGCTGTGTGCATGCCACACGCAGTTGGCCCCCGGGGTGTGTCTATCCATGTATGCGAAGTCTGGATCCGGCAGAATCTGCGGAAGAAACCTATCGGTTCAACAGAGAGGAAGGCGGTTACAGCAACGCACTGTGGAGTGCAGAGAGCAAGATGAGACACCGAAAGGATATCTTGGTCATCCACTGCATCCGTGCTCATCCTCCAGTCGTCTCGACTTAGTCTTGCCACTGGTAATTGGTGGACCCGGACAAGAGAGTGAGGTCGACGTTGCGCAACTCCTCTTCACTTTAAACAAACTCATCGCGCAAGTCATCAGTCATCCAAAATGACCTTTCATCCTTCATCATTTCATCACCCCCAAGTCCTGTGGCGACAGGCGAGCGACGAAACGACAGGTGTGGGTACACTGGCAGTCGCAGCCGCAGACCTGCACGCAGGCGGCTCAGGCCATAGGGTCGTTCTTCGTCGACAGGAGCAGCGATGGAGCTCGGCAGCCGTCTGAGCGTCTGAGCAGCCCTCTTTAGGAATGCACTGCTCACCTCCCTGGCATGAGGAAGGGGCTAGAAAAGGTGCCCTAAAAATTGCCTGCTCCATATCACCCTGGCCAGCATACCGCGGCTGGCGGGGACCCTACATCAGCGGTCGAAACAAAGAGAAAGAAAAGAAAAAAACAAGGATCATTCCTCTCACCATTGGTGCTTGGAACATAAGGACTCTCCTGGACAGAGATAACGCAGACAGACCCCAAAGGAGAACAGCACTAGTTGCATCCGAACTCGCCAGATACAACATCGACATCGCAGCCTTGAGTGAGACTCGGCTTGCAGGCGAAGGCGAGCTCTGTGAACGGGGATCTGGTTACACCTTCTTCTGGAGTGGACGAGGAAGCAAAGAGCGACGTGAGGCTGGCGTTGGTTTTGCAGTAAAAACAGCACTTGTCAGCAAGCTAGCTGGAATCCCAAAGGGAGTCAACGATAGGCTTATGACCATGAAACTCCCACTGGCATCTGGCCAGAAGCACCTCACCATTGTCAGTGCCTACGCCCCAACCATGACCAACCCGGATGAAGTGAAGGCGAAGTTCTACGAGGACCTTCACTCTGTCATTGCTGCCATCCCTAAAGCAGACAAGCTCATCATTCTTGGGGACTTCAGTGCTAGAGTTGGCTCTGACTACATCTCCTGGGATGGAGTGATTGGAAAGCACGGTGTGGGCCACTGCAACCCAAATGGATTGCTTTTGCTTCAGACCTGTGCAGAGCACGAACTGCTGATAACCAACACAGTTTTCTGCCTCCCTACCCGTAACAGGACGTCATGGATGCACCCTCGCTCAAAGCATTGGCATCTCATCGATTATGTCATCGTCAGGAAAAGGGATAGGCAAGATGTACGTGTAACAAAGACCATGTGCGGCGCCGAGTGTTGGACAGACCATCGCCTTGTAGTCTCGAAGCTGAATATTCGAATCCAACCCAAGAGACGCCCCCAAGGCCAGAAGGCTCCAAAACGGCTCAACATCACTAAGCTGAAAAGCATCACCATCAAACAGTCCTTTGTGGAGCTGCTGGAAGATCGTCTGGAATCCGCCTCTCTGGACAACCAGAATGTGGAGTCTGACTGGAGGACCCTGCGTGAGCTGATCTATAGTACAGCTTCAGAGACCCTTGGACCCATGACCAGAAAGCACAAAGACTGGTTTGATGAAAACTGTGATGAAATCAAGCAGCTTCTGGATGAGAAATGCCGTCTGCATCAAGCCCACCTGAGCAACCCAAAGTCCACATCAAAAAAGGATGCATACAATGCCATCCGCAGGACTGTTCAGCAAAAGTTACGCCAGATGCAGGATAAGTGGCTGAGTGACAAAGCTGATGAGATCCAGGGATATGCTGACAGGCACGATATGAAGAGGTTCTATGATGCCTTAAAAGAAGTCTACGGCCCCACATCCTCAGGATCATCCCCCCTCCTCAGTGCAGATGGGAATACCTTGATCACCGAGAAGGAGAACATTCTCGAACGATGGGCTGAGCACTTCAACAGTGTCTTAAATCGCCCTTTCTCCATAAATGATGAAGCCATAGACCGTCTCCCACAAGTCCCCACCAACGAAGCACTGGACGATCCGCCAACACTTCTTGAGACCCAGAAAGCAATCCGTCTGCTATCCAGTGGCAAAGCACCTGGCTCAGACTCCATACCAGCAGAGGTCTACAAGGATGGAGGCACTGTGCTGACTGAGAAGCTTCATCAGCTGTACTCACTCATGTGGAAAGAAGAGACGATCCCCCAGGATTTCAAAGATGCATCTATCATTCACTTGTACAAGCGAAAGGGGAACCGGCAAGCCTGTGATAACCATCGGGGCATTTCCTTGCTCTCCATCGCAGGCAAGATACTTGCCAGGATCCTACTTAACCGCCTCACAGCACACCTTGACCAAGGTCATTTGCCTGAGAGCCAATGTGGATTCCGGAAAGAGCGCGGAACCACTGACATGGTGTTTGCTGCAAGGCAGCTGCAAGAGAAATGTCAGGAACAAAATGCTGATCTGTTCTCCACCTATGTCGACCTCACTAAGGCCTTCGACACCGTGAGTAGAGAGGGACTGTGGAAGATCATGGCCAAGTACGGATGCCCTCGGAAATTTATTTCCTTGGTCAGCCAATTCCATGAAGGCATGCAGGCTCGAGTCCAGGACAATGGTGAAACATCTGCTCCTTTTGCTGTCACAAATGGTGTCAAGCAAGGCTGCGTCCTGGCTCCAACGCTGTTCAGCCTCATGTTCTCTGCAATGCTTACTGATGCCTTCAGAGATGGCGATGTTGGAATCGGCCTTAAGTACCGAACAGATGGCAAGCTGTTTAACCTCAGAAGGCTTCAAGCAAAAACGAAGGTCATGACAGACATCATCAGAGACTTTTTGTTTGCTGATGATTGTGCCCTCAACGCTGGATCTGAAGCTGACATGCAACTCAGCGTCGACAAGTTTGCCACTGCCAGCAGGAACTTCGGCCTTACCATCAGCACGAGGAAAACTGAAGTTCTCCATCAGCCAGCCCCAGGGAAACCCTACGTTGAGCCCAACATCACAGTCAACGGTCAGAGACTCAGTGCGGTGGAGCGGTTCACATACCTTGGCAGCACACTGTCACGAAATGCGACCATCGACGATGAAGTGAACGTCAGGATTGCAAGAGCAAGCGCAACTTTTGGTAGACTCAATGCAAATGTCTGGAACAGAAGAGGCATTAGTCTTGAGACCAAGCTAAAGGTCTACAGAGCAGTAGTTCTCCCCACACTACTGTACGCCTGCGAAACTTGGACAGTGTACCAACGACATGCCAAGAAGCTGAACCACTTCCACACAACATGCCTAAGGAAGCTACTGAACATCAAGTGGCAAGACAAGACCCCAGACACAGAGGTGCTCGCAAAAGCCACCCTTCCCAGCATCTTCACCATCCTGATGCAGTCCCAGCTTCGCTGGGCTGGACACGTGGCGCGCATGCCAGACCATCGGCTGCCCAAAAGGCTCTTCTATGGCGAGCTGCAACAAGGGAAGAGATCACACGGAGGTCAGAAGAAGCGCTTCAGAGATACTCTGAAAGTCTCTCTGAAAGCGTTTGATATCAACCCTGACTCCTGGGAGGAATCTGCAGTGGACCGTGACAAATGGCGCGCTGCTGTGCACAAAGGCGCCAGGTTGTGCGAGGCCAACAGGACTGCTGCAGCTGTTGAGAAGAGGCAGGCCAGAAAGTCACGGGCAAACAAGCTCCCTGACAATGATATGCCTGTCTTTGTCTGCCCCAACTGTCAGCGAACATTTCGTGCGCAGATTGGACTATTCAGCCATCTGCGCACTCACAGATAGATTCATGAGCATCCTTCCCCCCACCCCACCACCACCCTCCCCCCATCCCCCATCCCCCATCCGGATGACAACGATGGTCATCATCGATCTCGATGGACACACCACCACCACCAGATCTGTGTGTGTGTGTGTGTGTGTGTGTGTGTGTGTGTGTATGTGTGTGTGTGTGTGTGTGTGTGTGTGTGTGTGTGTGTGCATTTGGGCATACATTACAAATGAATGGACCCATAATTGTATGTGGCTGAAAAGCCATGCAAGAAATTGAAAGAAATTTGAATAGCATACATGGGTTTTGTTTGCCCTTACTCATGGTATTAAAAAAAACCCCAGAGCAATAGAAGATAATTCCTTCAAAAACTGCTCATTGCCACCACTTGTTCTGGAACCATAGAGTTATGGCAGAAACAAGTACAGGTAGGCAACAGTTTTGTTACTATGGGAATGGCTTATCACAAAAAAAAACAACACCATCAACAACAACAAAAAGTGGAAGTAGGCAGTGGGGCCCATACTGTTCACTCTTGAGCTAGAATTCAATATGCACCAAATTAAAAGTGTGCAAGCTTTACAGGCAACGTTTTGTTTCAAGTAACATTAGAAAAATAGTTCCAGCCTCTGCTCATAATCATAACCTGTGTAAGCTGAACATTACATTTTATTGGTGTTGATCTAAGTGCAGGAGATAAATAGGGAGAAGGGAAATTCCACACTGGCTCAGGAATCATGACATTTGGTTGGCTAAGTCAGGGCTAGGTTGAGGAATCACGACGTTTAGTTGGCTAAGTCAGGGCTGGGTTGAGGAATCATGATGTTGGTTGGCTAAGTCAGGGCTGGATTGAGGAAGCATGATGTTTGGTTGGCTAAGTCAGGGCTGGGTTGAGGAATCATGACGTTTGGTTGGCTAAGTCAGGGCTGGGTTGAGGAATCATGACGTTGGTTGGCTAAGTCAGGGCTGGGTTGAGGAAGCATGATGTTGGTTGGCTAAGTCAGGGCTGGGTTGAGGAATCATGATGTTTGGTTGGCTAAGTCAGGGTTGGGTTGAGGAATCATGACGTTTGGTTGGCCAAGTCAGGGCTGGGTCCAGGACTGTGTGCTAAGTGTGTTTTGTCCAGAAAACAGTGTGTTTTCACCAGTTGCTCATTCGTTTTCCGATGTGATATTTGTTGATGAGCATTTGTCTCTTAAAATGTTACACTCATCTTGCTGAAAGTTTCCTTGTTATGATGATTGAAATGTACACACATGCACATGCACATGCAGACACGCACACACTCGCACACATGCAGGCATACACACGTATACACATGTGTGCATGCGCGCGCGCACACACACACACACACACACACACACACACACACACACACAAACACACACACACACACACACACACACACACACACACACACACACACACACACACACACACACACACACACACACACACACACACACACACACACACTCACAAACAAACACAGATGTTTCACTCTGTCTTACACACACACACACACACACACACACACACACACACACACACACACACACACACACACACAAACAAACACAGATGTTTCACTCTGTCTTAAAATGTAATTTCACGTTACTCAAATGTTTTTTCTTTTTACATGATAACTGATAAGTGTGTGTTGATAAGGGAAGGGTTTGCCAGCTACTTGTTTTTCTCTTTGACATTTGCTGGCGGGCATTTTGAGTGAGTCAAAAGAATATTGTTTTGGTTGAAGCAGACAATAAAATATTTTGAACTGAACTGAATTGAATTGAAGATGCTGGCCAAGGTGTGTGTGTGTATCATGAGGGGGGTGGTTTCAGTGTGGTGAAGCTGTTGCTGGAGGCAGGGGCTGACCCCAATGCAGGAGACTGGTACACCACCCCGTCTCAAGTGGCCAGAGAGAAACACTTGCACTCCCTGCAAGGTGACCGCTTGATTCGTGTTGTCTGTTACATTGTCAGCTGTTCAGTGTTATACACGTCTCTCAGGAGATAAAAGCTTCAGTTTCAGTTTCAGTTTCTCAAGAAGGCATCACTGTGTTCGGATAAACCCATATACGCTACACTACATCTGCTGGGCAAATGCCTGACATTAACATTACCCAGCGTGCTAGTCACTAAGTCAGGCCTTGAGTGCTTGCATATCTATCTGTGTACCTGTTAGAGTGGATTTCTTGTACAGAATTTTGCCAGAGAACAACACTTTTGTTGCTGTGGGTTCTTTCTTAGTGTACCAAGTGCGTGCTGCACACGGGACCTCAGTTTATCTTCTCATCCGAATGACTAGACACAATGTTTGATTGTCCAGTCAAACTTGGGAGAAAGGGCAAGAGCAGGAATCGAACCCAGACCTTTAAGGAGACTGCAACCTGGAGGAATTACTAAAACTGATAAATAAAAAAAATAAGAAAAAAATTCAGCATTTAAGATGTGATAGACTACCCTGAAAAGATTAATTTCTTGCATGTAACACTTAAAAATCATACATTCGTCATGAGCGTACATGTAGCTTAAGAGAGAGGGAAAGAGTGTTGCGTGATTTGATGTTCTTTAAATACTCTGAAAATAAGAAGGGTTCTTAATTTTTTTTTTTTATAGGAATAATAGTACTGTTTCAGTTTGCATTTTAAATCGAATGTTGGTGCACTTGTCAAGTTTACAGTATTTCATATACTGTAAAAGTGAGTTTACATCAGCACCTGATGATGCTGTATAATATTCGCAGTGTTGATAACTCGGGAAGAGGAGTTTTCCAGCCGCCTCAGCAACAGAGCCAACTTTCGGGACTGCACTCCTCTGCACTACGCTGTGCTTGCCGAGGATGCGGAGAGCACTAAACTTCTCCTCAGCTTTGGTGAGATGTCTGTACCTGGTTTTAAATATTTTTTTTTTTAATGTACACAGAAAGAAAGTCTTTTGTGTCAATGGTATTTTGGTTAAGTGTTTGTGGGCATGGGCGTTCATTCGTTAAACATAAGTTTTCTTCCCCAGCAATCTGAAGTGGTGGAATAGGAAGAACAAGCAAAAAACTGTGATAGAGAGTCACTGTCAAAGCCCAAGGCCTGAATGAAAAATGTAGAAGTATAGTAAAGCTTAACCCTTTTGACGGTTCAGGCGCCGATCAGCGACTCCCTAGTTGAACGCTTCAGGCGCCAATCAGCGACCTGTACGCTCAGCGCCTGTACACTAGAGTTACCAACCTCACTCGTTCTTCTTTTTGTGAAACCACACAAGTTTGAAATGTTCACCACATGTTTCCGGAACGTCTATTCTGCATTTGAGTTGCAAGTTGACGCACGTTGTCGAATATTTCCAAATTTATTCAGCAGATTTCTCTGGTTGAAGCATGGCCAGCACTTCATGAAACAAATGAAAGGGTGTTTATAACACCACGGAGGCATTGCAAATGATTTTAGATGATAATTCACTGGCTGGAGTACCGATTGCTGATAGTGACAGTGGAGACGAATTCGCCAGACCAGTCGAGAATGAGTGTATGGTGTTTTCCCAAAAGGAATGGCTGGTGATTGTGTGTGTGTGTGTGTGTGTGTGTGTGTGTGTGTGTGTGTGCATGTGTATTCTTCTATTCTGTGCACATAGGTGAGTGCACATTTTATTAAAGTGTGTTATGTCCATGTTTCCAGTTGTATTTCCCAGTCTGTGTTTTCATTTTTCACTTGAAATAATGTATTTTATGTTTAAAACAACTAAGAATATGTGAAAAATACTCAAAAGTACATACTTTTTCATTTTCATCAACTGATTTAAAAATTCAGTCAATGTGTTCATACAAATAATCATGCTTATCATAATTTGCATTCTTTGCCCTTTAAAATGAGCTATGAATGAAGAAGATTCAATGAGTAAAAGCGAAGTTATGGCAGGTTAAAATGGTTGGTGGTGACACAGTTTTCCCTCTTTTTTTTTTTAATTTTTTTTTTTTTTAGCTGCCACATCATATGCACCGTTTCATGGCATTACTCCCACGCCGCTCATTTAGATTCCCCCATACACGGCCACACCCGGGTTCGTCCGTCGCAGTTCCAGCGTCAGCAGTCCACAGGGAACCATTGATGTTAGGTCGCCAGGAGGCCACACACCAGGGGAGACCCTGCACTGCTGCTGAGTCACTTCGGTGGTGTTCAGTGGTACCTGTTCTGTTTTAACGTACTTAGGACACCACCTACTAAGCCCCCTACTAACGACAATAATGGCTTAGTCGTGGAGCCAGACTGAGTGAGCATCCCTCCCAGAGAGGAGACCGCCACCACATCCCTCAAACAACAGCTCCCCATGAATCTGCCGAAACTGACGACATTGACAGGACTCACCCAAAGCATGGAAGTGGCGGGGTATCGAAACTGAGGTCACCATGAGAGCAGGGCATGAAAGGCCACAGACTTTGAGACTATTTTGGTTATATTGATGACGATGAAGGAGGAGGAGGATGACGATGATGATGACGATGTTGCTGTGGAGGTCCATTTTGGTTTGGGACTGCGTGACAAGGCTGTACTCTACGCTTCCTGTCATAATGATATCCCAGCGTTAACCAGGCCCGAGAGATACAGACACTTGCAGTGTTGGTCAGGTAATTAGAGCAACACACCCAAAGACGCATCCTTGAAGTGGATGACACTCGACTGTGTGGTCCCAATCTTCCCATTTAAGCCCACAGCACACTCAACTCTGGGTAGGAGCCGGCCACAGGCCGAAAAACCCACCTCCGCTGGGATTCGAACCCGCGTCCTCTCAGCCGTCAATCCGCAACGCTAACCACTTCGCCACGGTGGCTGGTCAGTTTTCCCTCTCTTGCACAGCTGGTTTACACAGAAGTGTACTGCTGCTCAGCTGGTTTGTACTGTCAGCTAGCTCTGCACCTCTGGTGGTGAAAGAGTTCAAAGTATTTTTTAGATAACATTTTTTTTTTTAATCAGATTTTGTACGATTGGTTATGGCAGGAATATAAACCCTTTCAGAAGTCGGTGTTTGAGGTTAAAGGTACGGTTTATTGTATGCAATGAAAATTGTCCAATTTTTTTATTTTATCTGTTTTGCTGTGTCACCTTTTTCCCCTTGTTTCTTAATTCCTGTGATGGATTGTGGGTATCACATGTGAGTCTAAAAGGCCTTACATTTCTTTTCTCTTTTTTTTAATCTTCACATGCTTTTATATTGATCAATGCTCTATATATACATGGCAATATATTTGCACCTTGTGACTAGCATGACAGCCAGGTCGTTAGTACACTGGACTTAAAATCTGAGGGTTTGATGACCATTGTCAACATTTGATGGATTAAGGGTGGAGATTGAATTTTCCGATCTTTTGCATCAACACTATGTGTTGATCTAGTATCTTAATCCCTTTCATGTGTCTACATGTTTAGAAGATGAATATGCACATTAAAGATCCTTTGATTCATATCAGCATTTGGTAGGTTATGAAAGTAGCATGCACACTCCTTGGAAATGGGGCATGGTTGTCTACAAGGCATGATGAAAATGTTCATAAAATAAAAGCCCTTTCACCGAAAGCAGCAAACATGGGAGATGCAACCTATGGATTCACAAAAATAATGTTGTTGTGATTGTGTGTGTGTGTTTGTGTGTTTATGTGATGGGGAGGGAGAGAGAGGGAGAGAGACAGACAGACAGAAAGACAGACAGACCAGACAGAGATGTTTCAGACACTTCAGACATTTTCATTAATGTTAGCCTATCTACAGCCCTTATGTCAAAGGGATACAATTTTCATTTGCAGCATGAAGTGTACTGGACAGAAGAAAACAAACCATAACAGTTCATAAAGCACATTTTATCAATAAGCTGTTCAAGAACCAAATTAATTAATCGTTTATTGATGCATTTGCCCAATGATGAGCGCATACACCATCTTCAACCACACTCTACCACCTACGTCAGAGAAAGAGAGAGACAGAGACAAAGAGACAGAGAGTGACTTTGTGTTCTTTTAAAATGATATGCATATGAATTTGTCAATCCAATTTTCTTTTTTTTTTTCCAGGAGCAGACCCCACAAAAGAAAACACTCTTGGCCATCAAGCGATAGACTATTGCCGCACAGATGAAATGCAGGCCATGATCAAGGAAGCAGCCAAATCAGTGAGTCTGAGAATGACTGGCAGCTAGAGAGAGAGAGAGAGAGAGTGAGGGAGAGAGAAAGAGGGATTGTGGATTGTAATGAAGGATGGAAGGAAGAGAATGCTTTTCGTTTAGGGGTACATTCTGTATGTGTTCATGCTTGTGAATGATGTGTGTCTCTACCCCATCTGAACAAAATCATCAGGAAGTGACTGCTTTGACTTCGTAGCTTGTGAAGACATTTAAGCCTGAAACGCGTT
This sequence comes from Babylonia areolata, assembly GCF_041734735.1. Taxonomy (NCBI): domain Eukaryota; kingdom Metazoa; phylum Mollusca; class Gastropoda; order Neogastropoda; family Buccinidae; genus Babylonia; species Babylonia areolata. The sequence goes on along the minus strand of NC_134882.1, from coordinate 47,233,022 downwards.
CAGTTTTTTTTTTAACTTTTTTTGACAGTAAACATGAACAGGTTGTCATTCATTTTGATTGTGACTTCTTACTTTAAAAAAAAGTTGATCCCTACTAAATTGATGATGATATGAATGAATGATATGCGTATTTATATAGCGCCTGTCCTCGGTCGGAGACCAAGCTCTAAGCACTTTACTTACATGGGGTCATTTGAACAACAAGCTGCCTACCTGGGTAGAGCCAGCTGACGGCTGCTGTTGGGCACTCATCATTTGTTTCCTTGTGTCATTTAGTCAGATTTCAGGCACACACACATACACATTCAGACAAGTAACATTTTACGTGTATGACTGTTTAGAATATTTACCCCACCATGGAGGCAGCCATACTCTGTTTTTAGGGGCATACATGCTGGGTATATTCTTGTTTCCATAACCCACCGAATGCTGACATAGATTTCAGGATCTTAAATGTGGTATTTGATCTTCTGCATGCGTATACACATAAAGGGGATTCAGGCACAAGCAGGTCTGCACATATGTTGACCTGGGAGATCGTGAAAATCTCTTCCCTTTACCCAATAGGCACCATTACCGGATTCGAACCTCGGACCTTTTGATTGAAAGCCCAACACTTCAACCACTCGGCTGTTGCGCCCATCATCATTAATGGTTTTAAAATGCTGAGATGGCCCCTGCAGTCAGCTGGGCATTCTCTTTGAGTGATTCATTTCAGACTATTGTTCAGGACTGCCCCTCTCTTTCTGGTGTTTTTGTTTTGTTATAGTACTCATGGACATTTTTGTTTTGCTGAATAGTTTGAGGAAAAGAGAGCGCGAGAGGAGGCAGAAGAAAGACGAAAGTATCCACTTGAGCTGCGATTAAAAGAAGCCATCATTGGTCAGGAAACAGCCATCCGGACTGTGGCTGCCGGTATGGTCCTCTTTTGTGTGTGTGTGTGCGTGTGCGTGTGTGCGTGTGTGTGTGTGTGTGTGTGTGTTTGTTGTGTGTGTTTATGTGTGTGTGTGTGTGTGTGTGTGTGTGTGTGTGTGTGTGTGTGTGTGAGAATATGTTTTGTGTTATTTGTTGTGTGTGTGTGTGTGTGCAATATGCTTATGAGCATGTCTCCTTGTGTAGGATGCTTCTACATGTATTAAGTTTATACTTAGAAGTAACACACACCAAAATACAGGCAATGAATTTCTTTAGGCTAAATTCTGGTACTGTCTATCATAAGAGGTGAAAAATCAGCCAGCAAAAAGAAAACACAAATGCACGAGGCAGTTGAGTAAATAACATCCAGTCAGTATAATCACCTATCCACAATGTTTTCATCATTTAGTAATGTTTATATAACTTGCAATATGAATAATTACTGGTCTCAGAAACCTATAGGTGATGTTCAAAATGCTTTGTCACAATGTATTCTTTATTTGACATACATTGTTATAGACTGAGAAGGGTATAACGAAGAATAGCACAGTGGTACATGCATTTCTTTATGCTCCTTTGATGGTTTGGAGTCTAAAGCATCTGTATAACTCTTGCTTGCCAGAAAAACATACCAAAACAAAACAAAGCAATTCTAGTGTGCCATAAAAAGTCAGTGATTCCACTTGTGGACAGAAAAGGTTGTCCTTCTCCCTCAGTTACATAATTACGTCTGTAGAATATTCTTTAATGGTTGCTGACACACTCTGCTGTTAGCAGAATGAAGTCCTTTGAACTCAGTACTGTGATTATTGTTTTCTGGGCCGTGTTTTATGCAAACAGTGGTGACATGCAGAGCATGAAACAGAATATATAATTATATCAGTTGGAAAAAAAAAAAAAGACAAAAAAAAAGACACCTCAGCAGAATAGAACACGTAGGTCTTCGTTACCAAGTGCACCTTGGTCACAAGAAATACATATGACAGAAATTTGCTGATCTATTTCCAGTTGACAAACTTTACCTGGTGATGTATGAAGCGCTGTGAACAGCATAGTTTGAGCTAGGAGGGCCAGTTCACACATTAAAAATGCTAATTGCTAGAATGTTCCTGTCTGTCACTGGTGCCGTTCTGTTAGTCATGAACTGAAGAGAGGATATAATCGAAGAGATATAATCCATCCTTAGGCATTGTGATTCATTAATACCAAGCATAATGGACTGGGACTGTGTTTCGTTGGAAGATTTAAAGCTTTTGTCCATCTTGAAGGTGATATAAAAGAAAGTGGAACATCTGAAGGAGATGGTCCTCCTTTTTTTAAACCTTAAAAATCTTTTTGATTGGACATGATTGTTAAAAGGTTTCTCCTCAAATAATGTGCTTTTGGCTTTACAGATTGATCACATTGTTTTTGCACAGACCGTACCATGGATTAACAAAGATAACATTTTTTTATGTGCAGCAATTCGTCGCAAACAGAATGGATGGTACGATGAAGACCACCCCCTTGTTTTCTTGTTTCTTGGGTCCTCTGGAATTGGTAAGTTAATGGGATATCCAAATATTTCTGTTATACAATTGTATGTTTATTTACTTTAGATCTAAAAGAAAAAGAACACACCCTGTTACGAACCTTACTGATTATTTGTCAGGTATCAGTGATTTTTGATCATATTTAAATGTAACGCACTTTGGAACAGTTGTGTCAGGATAAAAGAGTTTTCAAATGCTTTAGATCGGGAGTAACCGTTTTAATGATCTATCAGTCATTGTTTATTTCCAGACAAGTGCAAGGGCTAGCTGACAGCTAAATTTTCAATATATCTGTACATGATCATTACACCAATGGATCAAGTATCACATTGTATTGATCTATGATGTTTGGGGATTGTGTCATCTGTGTGCACACCAAGATACTCACGCAGAACACACTTAAAACACATCTCATTCAATTACATGATGAAAGGATTATCTTTGAGAATAATCATGATGTTTCTGTGTTTGCAGGTAAAACAGAACTTGCCAAACAAGTGGCCAAGTATCTCCACAAAGATTTAAAAAAGGTAGACTCCTTGCTTCCATCAAATTCTTTGTAAATCAGAGTATCTTTAAGTAGCACACCAATTAAACAACAAATGGGCAAAGGAGAGTTGAATTTAATTCGTGCTTTTATCTCTGTTCTTTTACTTTGAGAGCAAAATGGCCAGCATTCTGCTGATTGATCTATTGTAGTTTGAGGAAAAATGATATTTTGCTCATGATGATCATGAGGAATTTAGCTGGAAATGCATTTTCGTTACTGTCAGTTCTGTTCTAAATTTCACGGAATCAATCTTTCTGCCTCTGCATAGACATATTTTTGAAGGAAAGCGGCAATCCTGACTAGAAAGGGAAATACATATCTTACTTCGGGAAGATCTCAGTGTTACAACGCATTGAGTTCAGCTAATCTACATTCCATTCAAAAGGAGTTACACCATGATACAAACACTTTGCTGAACAATATCTGTGTTTCTCTGTGGAAAGTTCCCATGCCTTTGTTCCTGATTGTAAACAAGAAATAAGTGCAGTAACTTCAGCTCCTTTAAACAGACAACTTCAGTCCACTGCTGCCCATCCACTTGCACAGTTGCTCTTTTAGGTTAAAACAAAAACAACCCACCAAATAACATTCACAGTGTTTAGACCTCAGAAGAATTTCATGTTGATCTCCGTCCTGGCTTATGGTAGAAGAGGTTATACTGTGGGCTCCTACAGCTGCTTCAAAATCTGCAGGTCAAGAACAGGATACACTTTTTTTTGTGCTTATTTTATTTCCATAAAACTTATTTATGTATCTATGTGTTTATTTGTGTCTCAACTGCCTTATTAAACTGCCTCAGTAAATCATGAGGGTAGAGGACAACTGCAGTGATAGCAACAATAGCAACTGCAATAATGGTAATGGTGATTTTTGGTCTTACTATGGAAGGTGTTGTTGATAATGATGATGATAACCTGCTAACAAATAGAAAAGAACTGAAGCGTTATACAGTTTCTGTGATGAGTGATTGTGTGACATGACATGACATGTTGTGCTCTTGCAGGGCTTTGTAAGGATTGACATGTCAGAGTACCAAGAGAAGCATGAGGTGAGTGGCCAGCATCTGTTCCATCACCATTCTTCTGGCATTCCTCTGGAATGTTTTTTTGAACATAGGGGTGAGGTGTGGGAGTTGTTACACTGTTTTCAAAATAGCATTTTTAGTGAGCTTGTTGTTTTATCATTCTTTATTATGTTCCTATGTCTTATTCTTATCACATGTATTGTTCAAATGTGCTTACAGCTGCAGGTGATAAACTTCATTGTTATTATAATTATCATTATTGTTATTATTATTATTATTATTTGATATTATGCATGGTAAGAAACGAAGTGGGAGAAGGGTAAGCAGGAAAGAAAAAGAAATATGTACTTGTAAGCGCACGTATGTGTGTGCATTTGTGATGCAAATCGCACCTCTTTTGTTGCTGTTCACGCATGGTAGTAAATGTACCTCCAGTACTTCACAGCACTGGATGTCTCTTGATTGGGCCCCAGGTGTCCAAGTTCATCGGTTCACCTCCTGGCTATGTGGGCCACGAGGACGGGGGACAGCTGACCAAGCAGCTGACTGACTTCCCCAAGGCCGTGGTGCTGTTTGATGAAGTGGAGAAGGCCCACCCCGACGTTCTCACTGCCATGCTGCAGCTCTTTGATGAGGTGATGATGATGATGATATAGACACTTATGTAGCACCTATCCTCGGTTGGAGACCAAGCTCTTGAGCGCTTTACAAATATGGGGTCATTTACATAACAGTCTGCCTTCCAGGGCACAGCGGACTGACGGCTGCCATTGGGCGCTCATCATTCGTTTCCTGTGTCATTCAATCAGATTTCAGGCACGCACACTTACACACTCAGACATATGACATTTCATTTTGTTTATTTACCCCACCTTGTGGGCAGCCATAGTCTGTTATAAGGGGTGTGCATGCTGGGTATGTTTTTGTTTCCATAACCCACCAAATGCTGACATGGATTACAGGATCTTTAATGTGCATATTTTATCTTCTCTGTGTGAATACACATGAAGAGGGTTCAGGAGCAAGCAGGTCTGCACATATGTTGACCTGGGAGATGGGAATAATCTCCACCCTTTACCCACCAGACGCTGTTACCGAGATCCAAACCAAGGACCTTCAGATTGAAAGTCCAGCGCTTTAACCATTTGGCTATTGCGCCTATCAAGTCAGTGTCTTGGGATGATAGGTGAGGAAAGTCTAGAGGTGACAGTTCCCATACATTTGTTTTGGTGAAAAGATCCAACATCAGCCTGTGTGCTCAAGGTTTCAGAAACCCTGTTTTGTCTTCTTCTGTAAATTTGTTGCCTAAAACACAAACAGGCTTGTGTTTGAATAATAACCAGATTGGCTCAGCAAGTTCCGAGATCTCGCAGTCGACAGCAAATACCTCATTTAATGCTGCCAGAGTCTGCACTTGTGGGTCACAGTAAGTATGTTAGATAAATGTAATTTTAGGAAAAAATTTTCCTTTAGAGCATGCCTGATAGTAGTGTATAAAGATTTCAGTCAATGATCTGTACTTTGCTTTGGGCATGAGGAACATATTATTTCTTCATCTTCAGTCTTGGTTCTGAGAAAAAGAAGACTGCATTGAAGCACCCTAAGCAAAGAACAGATAGTGATTTGAAGCGTAGTGACTGAGTTACTACAATGTTCTGTGTCTTTTCAGGGACGTCTGACTGATGGGAAGGGGAAAACGATAGAGTGTAAAGACGCCATCTTTATCATGACCTCCAACCTTGCCAGTGAGGAGATTGCAGACTACGGCATGCAGCTCAGGGAGGAAGCAAAACGACTTGGCAAAAAACGAGATGCCAAGCTTGGTCAGTGAGCATTTCTCTTCTCAGATTGGTTTTTAATCTGTTGAATAATCATCAGCTGTAGGCCATTCCTGATCATCGATGCCTTTTTAATCCTTGATCTTTATGATATTCTTAGATCCTTGTTCTATACGACTTCTGTCCTTTTTAATCTGTTGAATGATCATTGGCAGTACGCCACTCCTAATCATCAGTAAAATCCATGTTCTTTATGACATCTGTCGTTTTGGCCTTACACAACAGCAGACATAAAAAAAGCAGAACCCATAGTGTCAGTGGGGATCTGTGGGACATTGCTTTCCTCAGGGAAGACCCATCATTCATGGATCCCTTCTTCAGTGTGTGGCCAGTGCCGGAAACTGGGAACTCTCTCACCTTTTCTCACAGTCCATCCTTGGTCAGACTTGTGCTGCGAGGATGTGGACAGGGGAGTGTGGCCTGTCAGGTGTCTGTTGGGGGAAGTCCTGGAGCAGGTGACTCTCTCAAAGATACCTGCTGCTTTCTCTGGATGAGGAACAACAAGGACATTGCCGGAGGCATGATTGCCCATGGATTGCTCTGATGGTGGTGGGGGCATACCAGCAGGCTGTGAGAGACACTGGACTGTGAGATCAGAGGTGTTGCCAGTTTAGTGGTCTCCCACCTCATGCTGCCTCTCCAACATTATTGTTATTATTATTGATACTTATATAGCAACCACCTTTGGTTGGAAAGGAAACTCAAAGCAATTTTCAGAGTCATTTGCACAGGAGGGAGAGTACCTGTGCAGAACCTACTGAGAGCTGCTTTTAGGTACTCATCATTTGTTTCCTGTGTCATTTAGTCAGGCTTTAGTTATGCACACTTGAACACATGATAATTGGAGTGGATTTTTCTTCACAATTCTGCCAGGGACAATGCTTTTGTTGTCTTGGGTTATGTCACATGCTCTAAGTGCATGTTGCTTTAAGGGACCTTGGTTTATCGTCTCATCCGAATGAGTAACATCCAGACCACCACTCAAGGCTTAGTGGAGGGGGAGAAAATTCTGGCAAATGTTGGGTTCGTTTCTACATGCTCAGATTCTTTTGCTTCCTAGGTGTTTGCATTACCACTAGGCCACCACATATCATGGAGACAGCTCTCTGTGTTCGAAAAATCACTTCATCAGTTATTACCTGCAGAATTCCAAATGACCATGGCTGATAGTTAGTTTAAGAGGCGTTTCTTTCTTTGTGGTTGATATAGCCGTCAGGGCCCACAGGCTATCCCAGGGGAACCATTGTGGTAATTACCACCTTAAAGTTTTTTGTCACTTTTTGACATGGTACAGAGGGGAGTTTAGCATTACAACACAGAAAACAAGAATGGCTTATTCGCACATACATATACACCGACGTATAACACAAATACACACTCAGCACTTACATGCATTCACCACTGCATGTTCACATGCATACACATATTGTAGATACACATTTGTTCACTGTTTTATTTTATTTTTTAAAATTTTTTCTTCTTTAATCCTTGAAGTTGCAAAAGCAAAATGACAAATTTTTGTTTTTGTTTCTTGTTAACATGACATTAAAGAGAACAATTGATAAGTTAAAAAAAACTACATCACAAAAACATATAAATAAACATAACTGTCATTTCAGACCATAAAAATGTTCCTTAACCTTGTTCAGAGTATGGTCATGAATATGTTGTTGTTTTCTGTTTCCAGAAGACTTGGACATTGATGACATCACAGTTTCCAGAAAGTTCAAAGACCTAGTTGTCAGACCTATTTTAAAGGTGAGAAAACCTGTGTTTGTTTCTTGTCCATTGCTGTGAATCATAGCAATATCCAATGTGCTTTTTATTATTTTGTCTTGAGTAATTTTCGCTTTTTGAAAGTATACATACAGATTTTGATTTGAGTATGCTTTTTGAAAGTATTAGTAAAGATTTTTACTTGAGTAATTTATTTGATAGATATATGTCTATAGTTTGGCTACTATGCATGTTGAATTCATTCTTGATCAGAATGAAAGTGGCTGTCGCTACTTGTCATGCACAGAAACATTTCCGGCGTGATGAGTTCCTGGGTCGTATCAACGAGATCGTCTATTTCCTGCCCTTCTCCAGAGCAGAGATGGCCAAGTTGGTGACCAAAGAGCTGACGTTTTGGGCCCAGCGGGTAAGTCGTGCACATATCATGTTCAACATCTTTGTCATTTAGCTTTGATGTGAGACTTAAAGTGTCAACCCCTTTGTGATGTTTTTCTCTTTTCTTGGTAAGTCGTGCACATGTCATGTTCAACATCTTTGTCATTTAGCTTTGATGTGAGACTTAAAGTGTTAACCCCTTTGTGATGTCTTTCTCTTTTCTTGGTAAGTCGTGCACATATCATGTTCAACATCTTTGTCATTTAGCTTTGATGTGAGACTTAAAGTGTTAACCCCTTTGTGATGTCTTTCTCTTTTCTTGGTAAGTCGTGCACATATCATGTTCAACATCTTTGTCATTTAGCTTTGATGTGAGACTTAAAGTGTTAACCCCTTTGTGATGTCTTTCTCTTTTCTTGGTAAGTCGTGCACATATCATGTTCAACATCTTTGTCATTTAGCTTTGATGTGAGACTTAAAGTGTCAACCCCTTTGTGATGTTTTTCTCTTTTCTTGGTAAGTCGTGCACATGTCATGTTCAACATCTTTGTCATTTAGCTTTGATGTGAGACTTAAAGTGTCAACCCCTTTGTGATGTTTTTTCTCTTTTCCTCGTGGGAAATGCAAGCCACTGAAATTTTCTTTTTGTTATGGGAAACAGTAAAGAAAATTTACTCATTTGCATTATGAACAGAATTTCTGTCCTGAAGACAAACAGTGCAGGAATGCAGAGTCGATGTAATGCGGTGACATCAAAAGCAAGAACTAAACAGCATACCTGGTACCTGGATTCCGTCATGAGGCATTATTTTTAGACCTGGGTCTGGTTTACATGATTTGTTTGAAAGGGATGTGATGAAAGCGAAAGACATGAGTAATATGGTATGTTCATGTCATTTAAAAAAAAAGAAAAGAAAAAAGAAGACCATCACAGGTTGCTTTTGCTTTTAAACAGTGGATACTCTGTCATCAGTTTGAATGAAACCGGTCAGAGTGAACAGTGGTGGTAGAGTTGTTTTACAGACTTGATCAGTCGTATGTGACTGTGCAGAATGGAGTGATGCTTTCATGGTTGGAAGTATGTGGCCCTCCATGTCAGCATGAACTGGTTGTCAGCCTTTGATAGTTTTGCACGACAGCAAGGAATGGGCTCAGGGAATGTACTTGATGAAATTTGGCGTTTGGTTTTTTATTGTAATATTTCTGTGGATGGCATACACTCTGCAGGTTAACACCCAACTGATTCTGCCATGGTGCCTCATTCTGCAAAGGCAAAAAAAGGAAGGAAAAAAAAAGAAAGAAAAACACATATTAAATGCTTGCTGTAAGATTTTCCAGAATAGTTTGGTGAAAGGGGTACACACACTCTTTCTTCAGCAAACTTGAGCTCCGGCATTGTTTATCTGATTTGACAGTGCTTATTTTCTGGTGAAGTGAGCATGAACAGCTGTTTAAAGAAACAGATTTTAAGAATTGAAAAAAAAAATAATGACCCAAAGATCACATTCCACTCATTTTGTGATGGAAGGTCAGTGTCAAAAACAGTTGTGTTGATTTGTTACATGACATCCTGTAGGGAGAGGTTGATTGTCCTAGCTGCCTTGTGGTGTAGGACAGTCTTGGTAATCTGTTTGGGTCAGAAGATGATGTTGTCCTGAGTTCTCAACAATGGGAGCGCATGTGGCTTCCCAGCCCCAAGACAGGAAGTGCACAGGTGGCCCCAGGTATCACAATGGTAGTCTGTTGTCTAGAAAGAGGCAGATGCTGTTGTGTGACGTCTCTTTCTTGCAGCAGCAAGGTGTTGTCGCTGGTCCTCTTAGAAAAGGCAGCTGTTTGCTCCGGACATGAGCAACCTCCATGCTGATCTGTTTGCTGCATAGACTTCAAACTCATGTGGCTGAGTGACGCTCTGTTTTGAGGTAGCTCTTCAGCCTGTCTTTAAGTGGTGTCGGGCTTGGCAAATATCAGAGATTGACATAAGCGACGGGCGCCATAGCCAAATGGTTAAAGCGTTGGACTTTCGATCTGAGGGTCCCGGGTTCAAATCACAGTGACGGCGCCTGGTGGGTAAAGGGTGGAGATTTTTATGATCTCCCAGGTCAACACATGTGCAGACCTGCCAGTGCCTGAACCCCCTTCGTGTGTATACGCAAGCATAAGATCAAATACGCACGTTAAAGATCCTGTAATCCATGTCAGTGTTCGGTGGGTTATGGAAACAAGAACATACCCACCATGCACACCCCCGAAAGCAGAGTATGGCTGCCTACATGGCGGGGTAAAAACGGTCATACACGTAAAAAGCCCACTCGCGTACATACGAGTGAATGTGGGAGTTGAAGCCCACGAACGCAGAAGAAGAAGAAGACATAAGCTTACAGTTGGGTCAACAGCAAAGTGGCAGCTGTATGATCTATGGTTACTCCACTGCAGTTGGAATTCATTTACAGCTTAGTCTTTTGTGAAGGACCATGACTCACAGACTAAGAGGCAAAATTGCACTGGCTCTTAGTACTCTGGCGTTTGAGGGTGCTAGTTAGCCTTTGGGAACCATCCCAACGCGACTGTCCTAAAACCCTCTTGGCTGAGAGAGTGGGGATGTAAAATGGGCAAGACACTCCACTATAATCAAATTCTAGTCCAGATAGCCAGGAAAGCAGTTGCCTCCTCTTGCTGTTCTGCTGATCATCGTCAGACATGACTGACTATAGTACATATATGGTGTTGGACAGGCGTCGGACATGACTGACTATTGTACATATATGGTGTTGGACTGGCGTCAGACATGACTGACTATCATATCTATATGGTGTTGGACAGGCGTCGGACATGACTGACTATCATATCTATATCGTGTTGGACAGGCGTCGGACATGACTGACTATCATATCTATATGGTGTTGGACTGGCGTCAGACATGACTGACTATCATATCTATATGGTGTTGGATTGGTGTCAGACATGACTGACTATGGTACATATATGGTGTTGGACAGGCGTCGGACATGACTGACTATGGTACATATATGGTGTTGGACAGGCGTCGGACATGACTGACTATGGTACATATATGGTGTTGGACAGGCTTCGGACATGACTGACTATGGTACATATATGGTGTTGGACAGGCGTCGGACATGACTGACTATGGTACATATATGGTGTTGGACAGGCGTCGGACATGACTGACTATGGTACATGTATGGTGTTGGACAGGCGTCAGACATGACTGACTATGGTACATATATGGTGTTGGACAGGCGTCGGACATGACTGACTATGGTACATATATGGTGTTGGACAGGCGTCGGACATGACTGACTATGGTACATATATGGTGTTGGACAGGCGTCGGACATGACTGACTATGGTACATATATGGTGTTGGACAGGCGTCGGACATGACTGACTATGGTACATATATGATGTTGGACAGGTGTCGGACATGACTGACTATGGTACATATATGGTGTTGGACAGGTGTCGGACATGACTGACTATCGTACTTATATGGTGTTGGACAGGCGTCGGACATGACTGACTGTGGTACATATGTGGTGTTGGACAGGCGTCGGACATGACTGGCTATCATACATATATAGTGTTGGACAGGCGTCGGACATGACTGACTATGGTACATATATGGTGTTGGACAGGCGTCGGACATGACTGACTATGGTACATATATGGTGTTGGACAGGCGTCGGACATGACTGACTATAGTACATATATGGTGTTGGACAGGCATCAGACATGACTGACTATCATATCTATATGGTGTTGGGTTGGTGTCGGACATGACTGACTATGGTACATATATGGTGTTGGACAGGCGTCGGACATGACTGACTATGGTACATATATGGTGTTGGACAGGCGCAGAGCAAGCACCAGATCAAGTTGCAGTGGGACCATCGTGTGGTGGATGTGCTGGCTGACGGCTATGACATGCACTACGGAGCTCGCTCCATCAAGTACGAGGTCAGTGGTGTGGGCCATGGTCTGGGTTCTGCGCACATCAGTAAAGCCTTGGGCATGAAAGGGCTGCGTTTTGAATGTGCTGTGCAGAATAGTGCCCTGTGTTGTTAGATTTTGAAAGCATTGTTTTCCCATATTGATGTCAATCGCTAGCTTTCTGGGTCCCTATGCAAAGTGAGATAAAGTCAGTTATAGATATCATTATTATTATTATTATTATTATTATTATTATTATTATTCTGATCCTTGAGTGTCAAGAAGTTGGCTGTGATATTTTGTCAGAAAGTTAATGTCCCCAGGCTTCCAAGCGATGAACCAGACAGAGTGGTGGTCTAATGGTAACATGCCCACCTGGGAAGCATGAGAATCTCAGCTTACAGGATGAAACCCAACACTTACCAGAATTTTCTCCCCCTCTACTAGGTCTTGAGTGGTGGTCTGGACACTAGTCATTTGGATGAAATGATAAACCGAGGTTCCGTGTGTAGCATGCACTTAGCACACATAAAAGAACCAGCGTCAGGTTGTCCCTGGCAAAATTTCATTGTAAAATGCACTTTGATAAACATTGTGTGTGTGTGTTTGTGTGTGTGAGTGCACGTGTGTGTGTGTGTGTGAGTGTGTGTGTGTATGTGTGTGTGGGTGTGCATGTGCGTGCATGTGCACGTGACTGAAGCCTGACTGAATGATGTAAGAAATGAATAATGAGAACCCAAAGGCATCTCTCAGTCAGCTCTACCCAGGTAGGCAGCCTGTTGTGCAGATGACTTTGTGTTTGTAAAGCGCTTAAGATCCTGGTTTCTGACTGAAGATAGGCACTATATAAAGCACCCATACCAATCAAGGTGTGTTGAATACAATGTCAGTTTCAGTTTCTCAAGAAGCCGTCACTGGTTTCTCAAGGAGGCGTCACTGTGTTTGGACAAATCCATTTACACAATACCACATGTACCAGGCAGATGCCTGACCAGCAGCATGACCCAGTGTGCTTAGTCAGGCCTTGAGTGCACACATATATATATTTGTGTACCCGTCAGAGTGGATTTCCTCAACAGAATTTTGCCAGAGGACAACACTCATGTTGCTGTAGGTTCCTTTTTTCAGTGTGCCAAGTGTGTGCTGCACAAAGGGACTTTGGCATATCATCTTATCCAAATGACTAGACACTCAGTTTGGTTTTCCAGCCAGACTTGAGAGAAAGGGCAAGACTGGGATTATGATACTAGAATGCTGTCAGCTGCTTTTGTCTTGTCTCTGTTGTTGTTATTGTAGTAGTTGACGTAATTGTTACTATTGTTATGTTATAACTGGTTTCGTTATTGTAATTATTTTATTATTAGTGTTCCTATTTCTGCATTTACAAGTGTCGTAGTTATTGAAATCACCACCGCTACTACCCAGTACTATCACTATTGTCAACTTTGATAGATTGAATGATTGGTCAAGTAGTTAGCTAAAAATCTCTTCTTTTTTATAGTCTTTTTAAAAGAATTTATCATTATTGTTATTATCATCTTTTAATATCTTTCTGTCTGTTCTTTTTTTCTTTTAGTGGCCATTAGATGTTACTGTTTGTTCATACTGTTTCTGTATATTGTATATATGTCTTTGCAAAATTTGGAGAAAAGAAAAAATGTTAAAGAAAAAAAAAAAAGACAGTTAATTCGAACCCAGACCCTCACAAGACACTGTAGTGGCAGATAAGCATTTGAACTGTTGTGTCCCCCATCCTGGACAGGTGCCGAGATGCCAGCTGTTATGATTTTGCTGTATTTTGTTATGCTTGATTGCAGTTTGTTCCGACGTTATGTCAATGGCAAAATTGATGAGTTCATTTTCAACTTCTTAGCATGGTCACGTGCTTTCCTGTCGTAACATTACCCAGACGCTCTAGACCTATCGATCACGAGGCTAGGGCAGTCACTAATAACCTTGGTCTCAAGTGATGGTGCTCAGCTAATCACATGCGCGTTTACATTGAAACAGGATTGAGTGGACCAATCAGCTTGATCGTAGCAATTACACCATGTTGCAGGTAGGCCTGAGTGTTTGTATGCCTTGTGGATAAAATGTATGTTTGCTGATGTGGCTCAGAGTCTGAGTGTTCCTAACAAATTCAGCATGTTCCTATCAAATTCCCTGATTGTTCCTACAAGCACTTGACAGGATTTGGCATCTGTGCAGGTGGAGAGGAGGGTGGTGACCCAGCTGGCCATGGCCCACGAGCGGCAGCTGATCAAGGAGGGCAATGTGATCCGGGTCACAGTGACCCACCCGGACTACCTGCTGGCCAAGCTGGATAACGATTTGGACGAGGGGGAGGAACAGGTGGAGGACCACAGTCAGCATGGGCTGAAGATCCAGGTGCTGGAGCAAGGCACCAAGGACAAGTACGTTGACATCTCCTTCGACACCGCTGATAACCCCTTTGCCTTCGAGTACAAGTGATGAGCTGCACTGGGGAGATCTGGTGGTGGTGCTGGGTTTAAATTTTTTTTATTTTTTTTTATCGTTATCAAACTGCATATCTTTTACCAACTGTGCAGAATATCTTTCAAGACTGACTTCAATAGAAAGAATATGGATCCAAGCAGTTTTTTTTATGATTTTTTTTTTTTTAAAGGTACACCGCCAAGAACCCCTTTCAACAGAAAGGATATGGATTCAAGCATTTTTTTTTTTTTTTTCCTAAAAAGGTATGTATCTTTTGTGGAAGCTATAACCCAATCATAGTTCACTGAAAGTGATATTTTCACACATCAGCAGTTCCCCTTGATTTTACGACAAGTCGTATCACAGAATGCCCTGCATCTCTTTTTGCTGTTGAGGATGTAGTGAGGTATTTTCAGCACGCTCTGTGGTGGGTATTAAGGGAAGATGCAGATGAATATTTCTGGAAACGAAATTGTGGGACGACAATTACCAACCATCAAAAAAAGAGAAGGGATATCTGTAAAGACAAACATCACTATGCAGTATGTACCCACAACATGCTTTACTTGCACACTTGCTGGAAACGTGTGCATTTACGCTATATGCATGCATACATGCACACATGTGTACACACATGTGTATGATGCTCAACCCCCCATCCCCCACTCACACACACCTATAATGCACACACACATATACTTGGAAACATAGTCTTGCAGTGAAATACACTTTCCTGGAGTGGTCCAGTCAATCCTGTTTTTCTCATTGCTATATGTGAAAACCTTGTGACCAACAATAAACTTGAAAAAAGATATGTGTGGTGGCTCAACGTTTTGAAATTGATGGCGGAGGTTGAAAATGTCAAGCAGTGCTTCATCAAATGCATACCAAGTGATAACGAATGCTTGGCATGACAATATCTTTAAAAACTGATGTTGCATGATCTGATAATATTTTGATTATCTTAAAATCTAGTACTCTGAGCCCAATGTTCAGCTTTTATTACAGATTGACATAAGCTTACAGTTGGGCCAACAGCAAAGTGAGAGTTGAAAGATAAAATGGTTTCTCCACTGCAATGGGAAGTCATTTACAGCTTAGTCTTTCGTGAAAGACTATGACTTGGAAATTAGGAGGCAAGATTGCACCAGCTCTTAGTGCTGCAGCCTTGGGGGCTAGTTGGCCTTCTTGGCTGAGAGAGTAGGGGTATAACTTGGATAGACAGTCTCCACTATAATCAAATTCTAGCCCAGATAGTCAGGACAGCAGATGCCTCCTCTGCTGTTCTGGTGGTCATAGTCAGACACGACTGACTATCATACATATGATATAATGATAGTTTAAGTCCAGTGGTATATGGTTTGAAGACATTTTTTGATGTCACACTGTATGATGTGGCCACAGTTGCCTCACACAGAATTAATGACTCACGCTGCAGTGTCCAGATGGAAGTGAACAGGATGGCTGTGTTGGTGTTAACACCAGCAAAGTTAGCATGGGGCAAGAATTTTGGTGTGTTGTTTGTTGGTCATTGTACAGACAGGGAAGAACGCACTACTGGTAAACCAGTGTGATGCAGGGATGTTAGGGGATTCAGGACTGCTGTGTTACATACACCTTATGTTAACACACAGCCCGACAGTGGGAATCAGTGGTTAACCTGTTCCGTGCCAGGGAAACATGTCTAATTCCTGCTACAGGGCCTCTGCCAGAGAATTTTCATTGAAAATGGTTATAAATTAACAGGTCACATGTATTGTCAAAAGTATGCAAACCATTTATTTTTTCTTTCTGAAAGGTGAGTTTACTGAGCTTTCTATTGAAAGCACTTTTTGAAATTAAGGGGTGAATAGATCATTATTTTGAGCTGGTTGAACAACGAAGTGTATTTTAGTTACATACTATTATATTTTTTGGATCGCACAAAACACGGTTATGTCATTGTGAATGTTTCAACGAGACACGGTAACAACACAAACAAACATGCAAACAAAGAAACCCCACCAAATGAAGCCCTGGTGTCCAATGAAGCCCTGGTGTCCTGTGCTTGTAGCGGAACAAATATAATCAAGACTCTCAGGACTGTACACATTGTGGAACAAAAAGAAAAAAAGAAGTGTGTTATCATCAGAGTCCCTACTTCTTCCTCCTCTTCCTTCCCTCGCCACTCCCTCCCTCTAGCCTGTCTTTATTGAAAATGGCCTTTTTCCTTTCCCACACCCACTCACCTGGCCATGTCCCCCCAAAGTCCTTCATCGTCATCAATATAAACAAAATAGTCTCAAAGTCTGTGGCCTTTCATGCCCTGCTCTCATGGTGACCTCAGTTTCGATACCCCTCCACTTCCGTGCTTGGGGTGAGTCCTGTCAATGTCGTCAGTGTTGGCAGATTCATGGGGGGCTGTTGTTTGAGGGATGTGGTGGCGGTCTCCACTCTGGGAGGGACGCTCACTCAGTCTGGCTCCGCGACTTTGGCATTATTGTCATTAGTACGGGGCTTAGTAGGTGGTGTCCTAAGTACATTAAAACAGAACAGGCACCACTGAACACCACCGAAGTGACTCAGCAGCAGTGCAGGGTGTCCTCTGGTGTGTGGCCTCCTGGCGACCTAACATCGATGGTTCCCTGTGGACTGCCGACGCTGAAACTGCGACGGACGAACCCGGGTGTGGCCGTGTATGGGGGAATCTAAATGAGCGGCGTGGGAGTAATGCCACTGAAACGGTGCAGATGATGGGACAGCAAAAAAAAAAAAAAAAAAAAAAAAGAAAAAAGAAAGAAAGAAGTGTGTTATCATCAGAGTCCCCACTTCTTCCTCCTCTTCCTTCCCTCGCCACTCCCTCCCTCTAGCCTGTCTTTATTGAAAATGGCCTTTTTCCTTTCCCACACCCACTCACCTGGCCACGTCCCCCCACAGAGTCTTTCAACAGTTTACCCTTTGCTGTGTGGAACTCTGAACAATCAGTGTCTGCAGTATAATCTGATCATCATACGGGCCTTCCCTTGCCTGAAACACAACATAGGTTAGTCACTGATGTCTGCTATGTGTGAGCTAGTTCGCTTCACTCGCTTATTGGACTGGTGGTTGATCAATACTTTGAGCCACAGATCACACCATATGTCATTTCTGAACTGTGTCCATGTTTATTTATGATAGAAGTTTAGTCTTCTTTGGGTTTTGACAACAGTTATGGATAGCTTATTTTATGGATAGCTTGTTAACCTGTTGTGTTGGCAGTAATCAGGTTAAACTGTTCATTGATACCTGAACAGATAACCTTCACTACTAATGGATGGTAAAACATAGAATGAAAAAGAATGGACTGGTGTTTTTGATTGATTATATAGGCAGCTTATATCACAGATTGACATAAGCTTACAGCTTGTCCAACAGCTAAGTGAGAGCTGTATGATCATTGATTTCTCCACTGCAATGGGAAGTCATCAACAGCTTAGTCTTTTATGAAGGACTGTGATTCTCAGACTAGGAGGCAAGATTGCACTGGCTCTTCGTCTTTCAGCCTTTGGGGCTGGTTGGCCTTTGGGAACCATCCCAACGCCGACTGTCCAAAAACCCTCTTGGCCGAGAGAGTGGGGATGTAACTTGGGAAAGACAGTCTCCACCATAATCAAATTCAAGCAAAGATACTTGGGACAGTAGTTGCCTCCTCTGCTGTTCTGGTGGTGATAGTCGGACATGGCTGACTATCATACCTAGGCAGAACAGTGTTGCCCTTAAGGTTGGAAGCAGTTACCCAACCATACTATGGGCCATTCTGTCCTTGCCAGTGTGCTGTGAGGGTTGTGTTGGATCAGCTTTCCTGTACCAGTTCTGTGTTCAAGTTTGTCCTGGTGCTGAGGATTGGAAGCCAGATGTTTGTTGGTTTATTTGGAAATTGGCCAACTGGCCCACAGCAGTTCATTCCAGTTGTTTTGTGGGCTTGTACAAGAGAATATTCTTTATTTTGTATGTCTTATGTGTGTGTGTGTTTGGCAACATGTTTGTTTAATGATGAATTTGTCGGTTACTATATTCATTTGTCAAGTCAAGATCTTTATTGATGGTAAAAGAATAAGCTTATACAGCTTTTTTTTACATCCTGCCCTCAGAAAAAAAAACAGAAAAAAGGAAGAAATGGGGGATGTTTGGGGTGGCAAAGGATAATATAAGAATATATAAAAAACATAAAAATATGTTGTGAATGTGTGTGTGTGTGTGTGTGAATATGTGCTTGTGTGCATACGTGAACATTTGTATTTGTGTATAATATGTGTAGTTTTTAAACATTTCTTTTAGATTATTGTTCCTTGGTCTGTTTTGAGGATGCATTTGTGTGTGTGTGTGTGTGTACATGTGTGTGTGCACATGTGTGTGTTTGCTTACATAAACTCAAGACATGTGAGAATGCTCCGAGTCTGCATTTATGTGTGAGTGTGCACACATGTCAGGATGGTTCTGTTAAAAACAACAACAAATAATCAATAAATTAGCACTCACAACAACAAAAGCTCTACTTTGTATTATACAGTTGCAACATACACAACAAAAGGAACAAGCGGTACAATTTTTATTTCAGGACAGGTTGTATGTTTGGTGGCAGTGACCCGAGTGACAGAAACAGCAGTCACCATTCCAAGACAAAATCTGTTCTTGACTTTCTAAACATTTTCCTTTATTGTAAGAATGAAAGTACATCTCTTGAGTATTGATGAAGTTTGCAAATAATTTCTACCTGAAAATATAGGAGTATGAATGAACAGGCACTGGCAGATTCTATCACAATGGGAAATAGTCCTAGGGGGAATTCTCATTCCCATTCCCTGCACATAAGTTGCAGAAATTTCCATGACACCTGTTTATGTCATGCTGTGTCAATTGTATATTGTCTTATATTTTGTATTATCGTGATAACTCTTGCATCTTACACTAAAACAATGTCCATAATGATTTAATCGATTTGAGCAAAATTTGAAGAGGATTTAAAGTCAAACATTTACACACAAGCAACCAAATTGCCCTGGTCACCTTCATTTGAAGGTCTAATATCTTAAGTCTTGTACCAGTGTTCTTCATCTGCTTTGTATAAAAATATGTTTAATGCTTGAGATTTATAATTTGATGTAATATACTACATGTCAAACTGTTGCAAATGAGGCCAACCAGAGCAAACCGATACAGCAAGTTTGTACAGGTTGACATGTAAGTATATTTTATCAAATAGACAGGGAGTATCATACAAACGTTCCCATCTTCGTTTTATCCGGACATTGACATTGTGTCTGCAGTCACAAATTTTGTTGTCATGATAGACATATATGTAAAGCTCCATTGAATTGGCACATTTCTTTTTAGCCCATTCAACCGTGTATAGTTTACAACCTCAGCAGACTTCCATGCCATATTGATGCCGACAGAAAGCAGAAAATATACCGTTTTTCCTCCACCTCATGTGTGGACACATCCGGAAATACTGGAGGAGTTAGTTCCCTTCCCTTGCGGTTTATGCACATGTAGGAACATTAAAACCGTTTCTATGAGAAACCATTGAGTTGACCCCTTTTAATGCCCACTCCATGTATACACCTTTTTTTTCCCTGTCAATTCATTGTCCATGCCTTATTTGTCATTTAAAAAAAAAGAAAGAAAAGATTTTGCAATATTCATGACCACAAATGAAATTATAACAAGTCTTCGCATTTCACCCAGTGATGTTCTTTGTCAAGCCAGCATATTATCTTGATTGGTATTTCCAAAAGATCAGTCAGTCATTTATGACACAAAAGTCTTGGATGATTAGCGAAGTTGTTTGTATTGTATGAAAAAGATTTGTCAAATGCCATAAACCTGACACCCGAGTTTCCTCCTTTTTGAAAAAAAAAAAATCATTATTATTTGTTTTTTAATCATGTGACAATATGTACCAAATCACTTTGGACAGCAACATGCACAGGGGACACAAAGTTTACATATGTGACCTCATTCACCTCCACATCATGTGCACATTTGCTGTTTTGTGGGAATCCCATTTTTCTGTACATCAGATCTTGAACTTAACACAGGAAAAAACAAGTGACATGGTGTTGGTGATGGTTTCCAAATTATTTCATACACATATAGTATAAATATACAGGTGACAAAGAAACACTGAAAAAAAAAAAAAAAATGTTGTGAGAAAACCCAGATTAGAGCAGCTGGTGATGTTTCCTATGGTATTCCAGAGCAAATGGTTGATAGATTATGGGGTTTGCCACATACTGATGTGAACAGTCACCATTCAGCTCACAGATGTAGAGACATAATGTGTGCTGCTGAGTGAACATCCTTCAATACGTACCACAGCATCTGCTGCACAGATTTCTTCTTCATGTTTGAATTGTTCGTCATCATCAGTTTGAAACTCCAGTGTCAAAACTGTTCAACCATAATCAATCAAAACTTAAAGAATACTTGTGGATTTTACTTCAAGAACCGTAAACAATCAAAACATCTAAAAATGATTGTGGATTTTAGTGCGGATTGGTAATTTCAAATACCTTTAAGACATGAGGCTGAAACCGAGATGTGATCTGGAGAAAATAGTTCATTGATTAAATATACTGGTCCCATTTATTATAAATATATACAGATCTGTATGCTTTGTATAGTATTCAGAGAAAAGAAAGATGCATTGCAAAGCTGATCATAACTTACACTGTTCACAATCAACCAAACATAACGTATATAATACACTGTTTGGATTCAGTCCCAGTGCATAGATAAAAATATTGGTATCTTCGTTCAGAATCAGCTTTCATGCACAGCTGGATATAAATACAAATAATACTTGCTTCTGGTTGAGACAGACATGAAAGATGAGGCAATGAACTGTATATAGAGCTGCTTAGTTAACTGACCACATATCCAAAACTCACTGTACAACATTCCCCTTTCAGTAATGTTCGCATTGTATCACAGGCTCGAAACCCCCCAAAAAAAACAAAAACAGAATGTGCTTTGATTAAAAAAAAAAGAAAAAAAAAGTTAAGCAGACAACATACATAAGAGTAAATGTAATCTGTTACCAAGCTAAAGAAAACGGGGCTCCATTAATCTATAAATTAAATGAAACCAGAGTTATTTAGATGCAAATCTTTGGTGAATTAGAATTTAGGAGAGAGGCCTTTGAATGCTGATAACAGGCTCCTTTCGCCAGAATTAGTAGACAGAAGAGTTGCAGACTGTCATATATATATATATATATATATATATATATATATATATATATAAAATGGCAAAGCTACTCTCATAGTGTGTGTAGCTGGGATTTGATGCTGCTCTGTGGAATCCTTGTCAACTGGCCGTAGACGTTTAGAGAGAGAGAGAGAGAACTAAGCTGGAGTAAGACTGCAAGGTTGCTGTGAAAAATAACTGATCCCATGTGCTTGTTACAACCGTCAAGAAAGAGCACAGGACGCCCAAAGCTTGGAATCCAGTCCCCAAGTCTGCTGCACTCTCTCTGCTGGCAACACCATCCCAATTAACAAATGGATAAAAAAAATCAGTCTTCACTGATTGAAGAAATACGCTAAGACTAAGATATTGTGGTTTTGTCAAGCCTAGTATTATCCTTTCCCTGGGCATGGGCAGCTCATACATGCAATCAGTGATTATTATCATTATTGTTATTATCATTATTACTTTTTTTTATCATTATTACTTTTATCATTATTATTATTGTATTCTTTCTTCAACAAGGAATGCCCTGTTGCTGCACATTTCCAGACGGTATACACTGGTGCATGGCTTAGGGTTGGAAGATGGAAGATCGGAATTACGTTTTGTGTGCGTTGGTTCAAGTATATAAAAGCTATGATCACTGGAAATGTCTCTCTCTTGCGCTGCCTTTTGTGTGTGTGTATCTCATGCACACATGCTTGTGTACATGCATGCACATTCACTCATGTACATGTTTTATACTTCAGTACAGTGTGTATTCAGAGTGTGTGACCAACGAGTTAAACAAGCAACTGAAAGATTAAAAACACTGATAAGTTATAATGCAACAGAGGAGTAAAATATGACCTCACACACTTGCATATATATATTATAACATGCGTATGCAAGCATGATCAGCATAAAATATTTCTGTTTATTTATGTATACTTTTTGTATGGAACACATCGATATCAAATAATCAACAGAATGAAATATACCTGTTCAGACTTTCCAGTATCTTTTTTTCCTCTTTTTTTTTTTTTTTTTTTTTTTTTGCTGTTTAAATGGTCTGTGGTTCAAATCAGATCACCGGAAATTATACAACAAATATATGTATGTACATTTTTTTCGGATTATAACAAATATTCATATATTGATATAAAATGTTCAGATTACAAACAAAATATGACTGGGATTTATACAGTTTATACATGTGTACATAACTTCAGATTATAGATGATACACAACTTCATAGAAAAAAAAGATTATATTTCCCAACTGCAAAACACGGGAACAACTGGGACAGGCTATGCAGCAGGACATACAATATATATTACCACAGTTAAAATAATCAACTGATTACCATTGTGTCAATAATCTACAGCTGATTACCATTATATCTCTAATCTACAATAGATTACCATGGTTACAATAATCTGATTAAACGAACAAGATGCATTGGGTAATGTTGCACCCATGAATTAACAAGGAGGGCAGTAAATGTCACAGGTGTGAATATTGAGCAATGCGAAGGAAACAGCTTCAGTTATACTGTGGGAAGTAAGGAGACTGGGATGGGGTAGGGGAGGGGAGGCAGATAAACAATATCACATGAGAATGAGAATTGGAAATTTAATGGGAAATTTAATCCTAAGAAGAAGAAAAAAAAATCAATCAAACGCTAGCAACAGCTTGAACTTGACCATAAACTGTTATGATAAAAATCAATGATAAAATAGGGTGACATTGGCTATGTTCATTATTCAGGAACTTCAGTCATAAAATTTTATAAATAAGAGAGAGGGACTTTTTCTGTTTAAAGTCTACTGTCGAAAATATGGCAAAATAAAATGTTTCTGGACACTTGGAGCTATTCTTCAATTATTAAAAAAAAAAGAAAGAAAAAGAAGCTTATTGCTGAAACGGTCGACACTCTTATGCTCAGCTTATCCTTCCACAAAGAGTGCCAGCCTGCTTCAGTCCGCGGTAACTTTGGGCTTCTCTGGAATCACAGGCCACCAGCAGCCTCTTCCCTGTTCCATGTCACCACCTCCAGCCCCTCTAGGTCATTCCCATTGTCTTCATGTCAGTTTCCAGGCTTTGTTTCTGTGTCTTTCTGGGTCTGCCTCCCCCCACGCCCCCTTGCCCCCCCCCCCCCACCCCCCCCACCCCACCCTCTCTTGCCCCCACACCCCCTTCCTCGTCTTTTCCTGAATTACTCCAGTCAGGGTCAGGTTGTTTGCTGCTGCTGCTGATGATGATCCCAAGCGTAAGTCACTGGGTCAAATTCTGTACATTTTATGAGGCTTTTCTTTGTTCTAAGAGTTACACCACTGTTCCATCTCCACCCCTTTCTCCATTCTACATTTTTCATGTTTAGGATCATTACACTGGGTATATATCATCTTTGACACACGTGCATACACACACTCTCTCTCTCTCTCTCTCTCACATACACATCATCACACTTCTGTATCTTCTCACTTCTGCCCTATCATGTCATCTGCATGCTTATGGCCTTGGTAATGGTATATCATTTTGTGTCACACACACACACAAACACACATTGGTATATAATTTTGTGTCTTGCACACACACACACACACACACACACACACTCTCGCACACATGCACACACACACACACTGGTATCTCATTTTGTGTCTTGCCCACACACTTGCACACACACACACACACATGGGAGGTAAGGATCTATAAATGGACAACAAAATAACGCACACAATCTGTACAAAATGAAAGCTGCTCTGACAAAAAAACACACCGAAAAACAGGAAACCGGTTGTCTATTTCGACTGCCAGTGTGCACTGTACCAACACAACACACACTGCTCAGCACACACCTTTTATGAAAGACTTTATGATGAACATACTATAAAACATATATATTAAATATATATATAAAAGATGAAAAACGTTTCAGATGCTATTTGTACACAACAGGACAAGTTGGATCCTCTGCCCTTTAAAACAGTTTTGAAAATATACAGTACTGGAAATTGAGTTTATGGTAATGAGTATGTATAATACAGGTCCAGGGATGATTAATCTTTTAGAACTGTTATATACTAAACTCCTCCTCCTTTCCTTTTCGTTACACGACCGACATCGACTTGCTGATGATTCTGTCGTGGTTGATGCATGCTGGGTGTTTTTGTGTCTCCATAACCCACCGAACACTGACAAGGGTCACACTGGGATCTTTAACGTGTGTATTTGATTTTCTATGTGCGTGTACACAAGAAGGCGGTTCAGGCACTAAGCAGGTCTGCACATATGTTGACCTGGGAGATCGGAAAAATCTCCACCCTTTGCCCACCAGTCGCTGTCACCGAGATTCGAACCCAGGACCCTCAGATTGAAAGTCCAACACTTTAACCACTCGGCAGTTGCGCCCGTCAACATTGTTGTTTCAATTATTGTCAGTTTTTCTGAAAAAGAAAGCAGTAAATCGTACTTACGTCAATTATACTATAAAAGAAAGTTAATCTAAAGTCAACTGATATTCAAGTGCATGCGTGCGTACATGCATAAAGCTGCTAAATAAAATATTACCCCCCCCCCCCTTCAAAAACAACAATAAATAACACTGACTGTTGAGATCTCCAGCTGCAGTCAAGGTAAGACAATCGGAAAAAAACAACAACAACAACAACAACAAAAAAAAAAACGGAGGAAAGACTGTACCAAAATTGGAACATACAGAAAAAGGAAAATACCTGGCGGATGAATGGGGGAATGCATAGACTTGGGTTAACTTAAAAAGTAGCATGCTTTCTATTCATGAAATGAAACTCATCCACCCGTGGAGTGGTGGCCTAGAGGGTAACGCGTCCGCCTAGGAAGCGAGAGAGAATCTGAGCGCGCTGGTTCGAATCACGACTCAGCCGCTGATATTTTCTCCCCCTCCACTAGACCTTGAGTGGTGGTCTGGACGCTAGTCATTCGGATGAGACGATAAACCGAGGTCCCGTGTGCAGCATGCACTTAGCGCACGTAAAAGAACCCATGGCAACAAAAGGGTTGTTCCTGGCAAAATTCGGTAGAAAAATCCACTTCGATAGGAAAAACAAATAAAACTGCACGCAGGAAAAAATACAAAAAAAAAAAAGGGTGGCGCTGTAGTATAGCGACGCGCTCTCCCTGGGGAAAGCAGCCCGAATTTCACACAGAGAAATCTGTTGTGATAAAAAGAAATACAAATACAAATACAAATACCCTACATTGTCAGTCATTCACACATCCAACCCAACATTACAGGACTTAATAAGTAAAAATGAACTGACAGGAATGTTTGAAACAATCACACAAAGTACACATTTAACATTAAAATAACAAAGTACACATTTGACATTAAAATAACAAAATAAAAACAAACATTGAAAAATGAAATAAACATTGTCATTGATCTATGTAGAAAAAAAGTCCACCTTTGTATTTACAACTATTATCATAGTCTTTTCCAAAAAAATATATTACACAGCTGCATGGATTGAAAACACACACACACACACACACACACACACACACACACACACACACACACACACACAACAGCAACAATTTGGACACTGCTTGGTGAAGTTCAACACAGTATCCACACCGCAGGGCACATTCCTCCCTGCCTCACGCTGAAGCTCCCTGTGAGAAGAACTGTATCCACATTCCTGGGCCCCTTCCTCCCTGCATCACTCTGAAGCTTCCTGCGAGAAGAACAGTATCCACATTCCTGGGCCCCCTCCTCCCTGCATCACTCTGAAGCTTCCTGCGAGAAGAGCAGAATCCATATTCCTGGGCCCCTTCCTCCCTGCATCACTCTGAAGCTTCCTGCGAGAAGAACAGTATCCACATTCCTGGGCCCCCTCCTCCCTGCATCACTCTGAAGCTTCCTGCGAGAAGAGCAGAATCCACATTCACCGGCCCCCTCCTCCCTGCATCACCCTGTAGCTTCCTGTGAGAAGAGCAGAATCCACATTCACCGGCCCCCTCCTCCCTGCATCACCCTGTAGCTTCCTGTGAGAAGAGCAGAATCCACATTCACCGGCCTCCTCCTCCCTGCATCACTCTGAAGCTCCCTGCAAATCAAAGACCATGCCATCGACGTTCAGTCACCCTGCGCATCCGACCCCTTCTTTCTCCGACACCAGAGGACATTTTCTTTCAAGGAAGTTCAGTCAAAGCCTGTATTTCGCAGTGGACCCGTCCTGCCCGGCTGTTGGAGACACGGAGGATGCCTGCTCAGAGGTGTGGTCCAGCCAGCTGTCCAGAGTAATGGAGGTGTTGGACAGGGAGCGACTCCTGCCCGTCTGCTGCTGCTCCTTCGCTGCGTCCTGTTCCTGGAAAAGAGGAGGGAGGAGGCTGTTAGGATCAGATTCTTCTTCTTTCTTTGGTTTAATGTCTTTTCATTGTTAAGAGATATCAGACGGATCGGATCCGATTCTGTGATATCCCCTTTCCCACGTGAGCACATATCCCACATATCAGATTCTGTGAACGTGCATGCATAATATGTGTGTGTGTAAGTAAGTGTGTGTCTCTGTGTGCAAGTGTACGCATGCATATATTATTAGGACAGATGGACATTAGGACTGATACTTGTTTGAGTGTATGCATGCATGAGTACACATAATGATGTCTATCCAGTGTGTGTGAGAGCTGGGGTAAAAACAAAAGAAAAACAACAACAAAAAAACATGACAAAACCCAATCTTCTCACCTTCTCAAACACAGTGTTGTCCTGGAAGACAGCTTCGCGCATTTCTTTCCGCAGCCGGTCTTTCTCCGGCGACGAAGAAGAAGGGGCCTTCTGGGAATCCAGTGACAGCTTCTTGTACACCAGCATGTATGGCGTGTCGCTGGGGTAGCGCTGGGTCAGCTTGCTGAACGACGTGTACGCCGCGTGCGACACTCGCTCGTCGTTGAACAAGCACCACTTGTCCTCCAGAAAGTCCTCCTCCAGCTCGGCAGACTTGTCCATGTCTTCAACGGGAGATGCCGCCGCCGCTCTGTCCAGACTGTCCAGCACCGAGTCAACGTCCTGCGGCTCCGAGTGGCGGGCGTAGCAGTAGTAATGGCCGCACTCGGAGGAGGGTCCGGAATGCACGATCACCGAGCACAGTCCGTAGAGCTGCAGGTTGTCATGGGAGGGGGACACGTCGGGGGGCAGGTTGGGCTTCAGGTGTCGGAGGAGGCGGCTCCATCGCTTGGCCACTGCAGGGGAGGGGGTGGTGGTGGTGGTGGTGGCATTCTTCTGGCCGGAACCGTTGTTGTTGCGTGCGACTGGAACGGCCAGTGTCCGTGGGCAGGTCACCTCTCGAAATACCTGCACATTTTGCAATAAAACAACCAACAACTTCATCACGCTGAAAGAGAAGAGGACTGGGTTTCCTGACTCAGCCAAACACAGCAACAGAAACACTCATCCATCAGACAGTGTGTTCAGGTCACTCTCACCAGCTGTCGGCTCCATCCCAGTCTTTCCTGTCAGCTCTGATCATGGGGTGAAACGGGAAAGGTTTTGTGAAAGATGGATGGATTCTTTTCCCCTCACTCTCTTTCACGTGTGTCCTCTTCCCACGCTCACACATACGACACCTTTCCCCCTGCCCCCTCATAAACATGCACCCTTCCCCCCCACACAAACACACATCTCCTTTCCACACAAACAAACACTGGACTGCCCAAACACTCAACACATGAAAAAGCTGTCCTGAAGCAGCTCAACAACCACCTTTGTTTCAACGATCTCATCCAGCCCTTGCAGTCTGCCTATCATACTGACCACAGCATCGAAACCACTCTCCTCCACATCCTGAATAATTCACTGTTACTGTTAGCGTCCGACTCAGGACATATTTCCCTTCTCACTCTTCTCGGCTCGTCAGCCGCCTTTGACACGATAGACCATTCAATCCTTCTTTCCCGTCTCCATTTTACATTTGGTATCGACGGCACTATTCTCAACTGGTTCAAATCTTATCTCACTGATCGATTCCAGTCTGTCATCGTTGATAATTTCCAGTCTGAACCCGTTAAAATCGAACATGGAGTCCCACAGGGATCTGTTTTAGGCCCAGTGCTCTTCACAGTGTACACTGCTCCTCTCGCTGAAAATTTAATTATCAACCGCCATAATGCCAGTCATCATTCTTATGCTGATGACACTCAACTCCAGAAGAGTGATACCCCTGAAAAATTGTCGTCGCTCTTGCAAGGAACATCCGACTGCTTCCTTGACATCAAAACTGGATGACTCTAAATAAGTTACAATTGAACGCGGCCAAAACTGAAGCAATGATCACAGGAACTAAGCAAAAACTCTCTTCCATCACAACTGACACAATCAAACTTGGCAGTACATCCATCCCTCTTTCCAGTTCAGTCAGGAACCTCGGCGTTGTCCTTGACAACACACTGTCCATGCAAAAATTTATCAGTCAGACATGTCAATCCTGCTACTGTCAATTGTGGTACATCAGTTCCATTCGAAATATCTGTCCACCGACGCAACATCTAGACTTGTCGTTTCTCTCATTCTGTCTCGCCTTGACTACTGTTACTCTCTATTGTCTGGTTTGCCTGCTTCATCCATTCAGTCCCTTCAGCGCATACAAAACTCTACCGCCCTAAGGATCTGAGCACACCACTCCTCTTTTGCAACATCTCCATTGGCTCCCTGTCTCACACATAATAAAGTATAAGATCAGCACTCTATGTTATAAATGTACTCACAAATCTGCCCCTTCCGATCTTTGTTGCTGTCTTCACCTCTACACTCCATCTCGCTCTCTACGATAGGCTTCGGGTCCACTCTGTTTACACATACCCAGATTCAAACACTCCACTGTTGGCCACCGATCTTTCTCTGTCTCTGGACCTTGCAACTGGAATGAACTTCCTCTTTCGCTTTGTTTGTCAGGTCTCTGCACTCAGCTCTTTCAAGTCTGGCCTTAAAATCCCACCTCTTCCCAAGATAGCCTCCTTTCCCTACCTCTTCCTTGTCTTCAGTTTCTCCAGTTTTAGAGTTATGCATGCGTGTGAATGACTGGTGCGAAAGCGCTTTGATTTGTCTCTGCACAAGATTCAGCGCTATGTAAATATCATTATTATCATTACACATCCAACTCAAAAACACACACATGCACAAGTGTACCGCTCCCACACACATATCCTCCACCCACTCACATGCTCCTTTCCAACACACACACACACACACACACACACACACACACACACACACACACACACACACAACTCTAACCCACCCCCCACCCCGTCCCAACACCCACCCTGAACCCCACCCACCCAAGCCCCCTCCCACTGAAAAAAAAAAAAAAATCACCTTTGATCGGATCTGTCGCCTGGTGTCGAAGGCGAAGCGCAGGAGGATGAGGATGAGATACTGGGGGGACTCCAGGAGGCAGATGGTTCGCTCCCCGTCCTTCAGGTCCTCGCAGCGGTCGCAGTGGTACTGGTTGTCGCCCACCAGGGGCTCGGGCGTCAGGTAGTGGCCCAGGAGCTGGCTCAGGTGGGTCACCTTGCCCCTGCCCCGGGACTCTGGCTCCTGTGTGGACAGAGGTTGGTTCTGGTGGTTGCTGGTGTGATCTTTTAGGGGTGGGCATGGGTTTGAAACTGTGTATTGTGTGTGGTGGTGGTGGTGGTGTGGGGAGTGGGTGAGGTGTGGGATTGAGTGGGTTTGGTGTGTGTGTGTGTGTGTGTGTGTGTGTGTGTGTGTGTGTGTGTGTGTGTGTGTGTGTGTGTGTGTGTGAATGTATGCTCAGCTTTATGCAAATTTTATGATGAAAGGAAGAAGAAGATTTTTTTTTTTTTTTCAAAGTTCACACATACACTCACACAGGTTTACCTGGATGCATGTGCACATCACACACACACACACACAAACACGTATATATATATATATAAACATATATATATATATTAAACATGATACAGATAAGTGCATGCAACTTAAGCACACGCAAACACACACATACTCTTACCACAAAACCGCTAAAAAAAAAAAACCCACCCAAACCCACCAACAACAAAAACCCAAAACACACTCCCCCAAAAACACACACCCTCCAGCCCCCCGTTCACTCACCGCTGCAGAGTCCTGCTGCTTGAGGGCCGCCCCCTGAGGCACGTGAGACCCGCCGCCCACCAGGGTCTTCTGGGAGATGGGCGAGGAGGCCGCGCTGGAGCCCGTCTCGGGGAAAGCCAGAGGGATGTCCAGAAAGTCCTCCACCCTCTGCGACTCCTGCTGGCACGCCAGGCAGCGATACGTAGACTGGACTTTGAACCCGAACGCCTGCCTCACTATGGTCGAGTCCGGCAGCACGTCGGCGGTGAGGTCGGCCACGGCGCTACGCGAGGGGCTGTTCACCCCGTTGCTTTTTTTTGTCGGGGAGGGTTGTTTGCCCTTGGGCGGGCTCTTCCCCTTGGAAGGGGAAGAAGAAGCACTGCCTGTGTTACCGTTGCTGCAGACGATCTCTTTCTCTTCGATTTGTCGGTTGATGGACCTCAGCTGTTGCTCGTGGATTTGGTCCAGAAGGTACTTCAGGAACTCGGAGCAGTCCTGCTGGTGACCTCCGTGGAACCAGGATGGGCGTGACGCCTCCAGGAACTGTCTGGGCTTCCAGGCTGGTCTCTGCCAGAAACAAGTCAAATCAAACACATTTAACATATTGATTTCACCGTTTAGTTATTCCTTTAACAAACAAAGCATATGCAAAATTTGGTGGTGATATGCAAAAAAGCATGAAGGGATACAGTCAGGAAATATCAATCAAAACTGTAGCAAAACTAAGTTATGACGATTAAGATTAGAGTGCGGGTAATTTTTTTCACCAACAATTTACGGTCAAGGTTAATTGAGCAATTAAAATTGTCGCAAAACTAAGTTATGACAATTAGACTAGAGTATTGTTAATTTTTTCATCCGCAATTTACGGTGAAGGTTAGTTAAATGTCAGATAGACGTAACATGTACTGATTTACACGTCACCGAGGCATTTTCTTCTCAGATTAAGTTTTTTGCAAGTATACATCCACAATTTTGCGACTGCTTCAGCATTTTCACTAAGATCAAAGAAATGTAGACAGTGATGGGTTGGTCAAAGGAGGACAGTAATGGTTACATAATTGTGATCAGCGGTTCTTTTCAAAGACAATGAACATTTTCAATCACCTTTTTGTTTGAGGACAAAGTTAGTACGCTTTTGTTGTTGTTTCTTTCTCTCATTGTAGTCCTGTCTTTAACTGGTGATTAATGATGACCAGTTCTCTTTCCCGTCCTAGATGATAAGAGACCGAGAGATGGAGGCAGGGATACTGAGACTGTGAACCCGGTCTTGCTAAACTGAGCCCCTACACAGAGTGGATATGAATTTACAAGCCTGATGGCCATGAAAGACTATGAGATCCCCCCCCCACCCCCCACCCCCGCCCCCAACCCCCCCTTTTTTTAAGATGATCAGCACACACCTTAGAGAGGAGGAGAGTGGCAAAAACATGCTGCAGTTCACTCAGCAGCTTCTCCTCCTGTGACGGTGACCTCAGCACGGTCTGGCAGCGAAACCTGCACACACATACAGCACTCACACAGGTTAACCTTATACAGGAAGTAAAACATCATCAACAACAACAAAAATTATTTAAAAAACAACAACAACAAAACATTCACACTGCATTTACGCAGCTGTGTTTTTTCCCCCCAGTGTTCATGATATGAATACTTATACAGTGCCTATCCTTATTCATAGACTGAGCTCTAAGCGCTTTACAAACACGCGTGGCTGAACTCAGTGAAACCCGAGTGTATGACCACAGGAAACCAATGATGAGCACACAATGGCAGCTGTCAGTCGGCTCTACCCAGGTAGGCAGCTTCCTGTGCAGATAACTCCGAGTTTATAAAGTGCTTATGGCTTGGTCTCTGATCGAGGATAGGCGCTATATAAGTATCCATACAACGATAATAATTCACACCCCCACCCATCCACTCTCCCCACAGCCCCCCACCCCCCACACACCCCCACTCCCACACACCCGAGACACACACACACACACACACACACATACCAACACACCCCCCACACTGACACACCCACACACTAACCTCCCCTTTCACCTCCCCCCTCACCCACACACACACACACACGAACGACTCACTCGTCACACATGAGGAGTGTCTGCAGCACGCTGTTCATGTAACACATAACCACACCCACACACCGACCACCCCCCTCAACCCCCCACGCCCACACACACTTAGCCACCCACCCACCCACACACCCACCCACACACACATGAAGAGTGTCTGCAGCACGCTGTTCATGTGACACCCACCCCTACACACCGACATCCCCCTCCAACACCCCCCCCACACTCTGACACACACACACACACAGCCCCCCCCCACCCACCCACACATCCTCCCCCACACACTGACACACACACACACACACTCAGACCCCCACTCCACCCCCCAAACACACCCACACACGAACGACTCACTCGTCACACATGAAGAGTGTCTGCAGCACGCTGTTCATGTAGCACGTGTTGCCCAGGTTGGCCAGCCCCACCTTGCCCGTGTCCGACTTCTTCGCCACCTCGGAGGAGCCCTCCGTGCTTGGGGTGCTGGTCCCATTCTGCAGGACCGGCCACCGGCTCTCCGCCAGCCGCTGGCTGATCTCCTCCGTGCTTGGACAGGGGACGTCCTGAACACAGGGCTGCTGTGGTTGTCGTCATTGCGGTCACTGTCCATGTGTTGGGTTTGGGTTTGGGTTTATGTTGTGCTTGTGTTGTTTTGTGGACGTCCTGAGCATATTATCGCCGTTATCGTCATCATCGCTGTGAATGTGTTGTGTTTTGGCTGTGTTGTGTTTGTGTCGTGTTGTTTTGATCAGTATTGTATTGCATTGCATTGTATTGACTGTTTGGTTTTGCACTGCGCTGCATTGAACTGCAATGTACTGTACTGTACAGCTTTTTTTTTTTTCATCGAGTTGCAGTGTATCGTATTGTATTGTATTGTATTGTATTGTATTGTATTGCTTCGTACTGTACTGTCGTGTATAGTATTGTGTTGTATTGTATTTTCACTTTTTGTTGCAACAGATTTCTCTTTGTCAAATTAGGGCTGCCTTCTGTGGGAAGAATGCATTGCTACAGTACAGTACCACCTTGGAAAACAACAACAACAAAACGAAACGAAACAAAACAAAACAAAACAAAACCCCAAACAAACAAACAACCCCCCTCCCCCCAAAAAAAAAACAAAAAAAAACGTCTTCAAGCGCATTTCTTTTGCTATCAAAGTGGATTAATTTTTCTGTAGAGTTTTGCCAGGGACCACCGTTTTGTTGCCTGTGGGACCTTTCGCGAATGCCGAGTGCACGCTGCACACGGGACCTCGGTTTATTGTTTCATCTAAATGGCCAGCACCAAGATCACCCACTCCAGGTCTTGTGGAGGAGGGAGTAAAAATTCCAGCCTACACAGGGGACACAAAACGCTTTCCTAGCTGGCACATTACTATACTGGGCCTCCACACTCTTTTAAGTCCTAAATTGACACCCACTGGGCAAACCTACCAGCACTGCACAACCCAGTTTGCCATTAAACCAATTAAAAAAAAAGCTGGCTGGAGACGGCTGGTGACCAATGTGAGCTCCCACCGCCGGCATACATGACAGGGGAAGCGCAAAATGACGTGCGCACAATGCTAACTAAACCAGCTGCTGTCAGGAACAGGCAGGGCACAGTGTGAACGCAGCCTGATCAGCCTTAGCAACAGGCAGGGCACAGTGTGAACGTAGCCTGATCAGCCTTAGCAACAGGCAGGGCACAGTGTGAACGCAGCCTGATCAGCCTTAGCAACAGGCAGGGCACAGTGTGAACGCAGCCTGATCAGCCTCAGCAACAGGCAGGGCGCAGTGTGAACGCAGCCTGATCAAGCCTCACCTTGATGAGGTCCACGATGGGGTCGTACAGGTCAGGAAACCCGGTGTGCAGGAACATGAGGCTGTGGATCAGCTGACACACCTTGGTGCGCCACGCCGCCGCCCCCTCACCCCTCTCCCCATCCAGCACCTCCAGCAGGTCTGGCACCATGGGCAGGATCTGTGTCACACATAGGTCATGTGTCAGAGGAGAGAGAAACACCACGGGCAGGATCTGTGTCACACATAGGTCACGTGTCAGAGGAGAGAGAAACACCATGGGCAGGATCTGTGTCACACACAGGTCACGTGTCAGAGGAGAGAGAAACACCATGGGCAGGATCTGTGTCACACATAGGTCACGTGTCAGAGGAGAGAGAAACACCATGGGCAGGATCTGTGTCACACATAGGTCATGTGTCAGAGGAGAGAGAAACACCATGGGCAGGATCTGTGTCACACATAGGTCACGTGTCAGAGGAGAGAGAAACACCATGGGCAGGATCTGTGTCACACATAGGTCATGTGTCAGAGGAGAGAGAAACACCATGGGCAGGATCTGTGTCACACATAGGTCACGTGTCAGAGGACAGAAACACCATAGTCACACATAGGTCACGTGTCAGAGGACAGAAACACCATAGTCACACATAGGTCACGTGTCAGAGGACAGAAACACCATAGTCACACACAGGTCACGTGTCAGAGGAGAGAAACACCATAGTCACACATAGGTCACGTGTCAGAGAAACACCATAGTCACACATAAGTCACGTGTCAGAGAAACACCATAGTCACACATAGGTCACGTGTCAGAGGAGAGAAACACCATAGTCACACATAGGTCACGTGTCAGAGGAGAGAAACACCATAGTCACACATAGGTCACGTGTCAGAGGAGAGAAACACCATAGTCACACACAGGTCACGTGTCAGAGGACAGAAACACCATAGTCACACACAGGTCACGTGTCAGAGGAGAGAAACACCATAGTCACACATAGGTCACGTGTCAGATGAGAGAAACACCATGGTCACACATAGGTCACGTGTCAGAGGACAGAAATACCATAGTCACACATAGGTCACGTGTCAGATGAGAGAAACACCATGGTCACACATAGGTCACGTGTCAGAGGACAGAAATACCATAGTCACACATAGGTCACGTGTCAGAGGAGAGAAGCACCATAGTCACACATGTCACGTGTCAGAGGACAGAATTACCATAGTCACACATAGGTCACGTGTCAGAGTAGAGAAACACCATAGTCACACATAGGTCACGTGTCAGAGGACAGAAACACCATGGATACACATAGGTCACGTGTCAGAGGACAGAAACACCATAGTCACACATAGGTCACGTGTCAGAGGACAGAAACACCATAGTCACACACAGGTCACGTGTCAGAGGAGAGAAACACCATAGTCACACATAGGTCACGTGTCAGATGAGAGAAACACCATGGTCACACATAGGTCACGTGTCAGAGGACAGAAATACCATAGTCACACATAGGTCACGTGTCAGAGGAGAGAAGCACCATAGTCACACATGTCACGTGTCAGAGGACAGAATTACCATAGTCACACATAGGTCACGTGTCAGAGAGAAACACCATAGTCACACATAGGTCACGTGTCAGAGGACAGAAACACCATAGGCACACATAGGTCACGTGTCAGAGGACAGAAACACCATGGATACACATAGGTCACGTGTCAGAGGACAGAAACACCATAGTCACACATAGGTCACGTGTCAGAGGACAGAAACACCATAGTCACACACAGGTCACGTGTCAGAGGACAGAAACACCATAGTCACACATAGGTCACGTGTCAGAGGACAGAAACACCATAGATACACATAGGTCACGTGTCAGAGGACAGAAACACCATAGTCACACATAGGTCACGTGTCAGAGGAGAGAAACACCATAGTCACACATAGGTCACGTGTCAGAGGAGAGAAACACCATAGTCACACACAGGTCACGTGTCAGAGGACAGAAACACCATAGTCACACACAGGTCACGTGTCAGAGGAGAGAAACACCATAGTCACACATAGGTCACGTGTCAGAGGAGAGAAACACCATAGTCACACATAGGTCACGTGTCAGAGGACAGAAACACCATAGTCACACATAGGTCACGTGTCAGAGGACAGAAACACCATAGATACACATAGGTCACGTGTCAGAGGAGAGAAACAACATAGTCACACACAGGTCACGTGTCAGAGGACAGAAACACCATAGATACACATAGGTCACGTGTCAGAGGACAGAAACACCATAGTCACACATAGGTCACGTGTCAGAGGAGAGAAACACCATAGTCACACATAGGTCACGTGTCAGAGGACAGAAACACCATAGTCACACATAGGTCACGTGTCAGAGGACAGAAACACCATGGATACACATAGGTCACGTGTCAGAGGACAGAAACACCATAGTCACACATAGGTCACGTGTCAGAGGACAGAACACCATAGTCACACATAGGTCACGTGTCAGAGGACAGAAACACCATAGTCACACATAGGTCACGTGTCAGAGGACAGAAACACCATAGTCACACATAGGTCACGTGTCAGAGGACAGAAACACCATAGTCACACATAGGTCACGTGTCAGAGGAGAGAAACACCATGGGCAGGATCTGTGTCACACATAGGTCACGTGTCAGAGGACAGAAACAGGTCTGCGTGTATTTAGAGTTATGTGTGAGTGTGTGAATGGCTGGGTGTATCTGCACAAGAGTCAGTGCTGTATAAAAACTTTTTATCATTATCATTCTTCTTCTTCTTCTTACTGTTATTGTCATTAGTATTATTGTCGTTGTTATTCTTATTACCATTATTTTCATTATCATTGTTATTGTCTCTGACTCTTGCTCTCGTTCTCGCAAGTGCTCGCCCCCACTCCCCCACAGACCCAAAGACTCAAAACACTCACACACACACACACACAGACACACACAGAAACACACACAGACAGACGCCCCCACACCCTCCGCACGTCCCCCCCTCCCCTACACACACACCACACACACAGAGTCAGTGTCACCTTGTGGAAGGGCAGGGAGGAATGCTGGAAGCTGAGCAGCATGTGGCTGAGGATGTTGAAGCTGGCCTGCCTCACCGCAGCGTACCTCACCTTCTCCATCACCTTGGGGGGGACAGACACATAATGATAATGACAATGATAATGATAATAATGATGATAATGATGATGATAGTAATGATGATGCTGATAATGATGATAGCAACCATGATATAAAAAAAAGTTATTAAAAAAAAATCATAATCATAATGATGATAATGATGATGATAATGATAGCAACAACAACAATCATGATGATGATCATGAGGATTATGTTAACAATACTACTACTACTACTACTACTACTACTACTACTACTACTAATAATAATAATAATAATAATAATAATAATAATGACTACAACGACAACAACGATGATTTTCGAAAGATATTAACACTCATAATAATGATGATAATGATAGCAGCAACAACAACAATGATGACCATGATGATAAAATAAGATCAAATAAATAGCCATGCACAGACATCCAATAAACATTTAACAGTGATTCATGTATATATGCATACTCTGATGAAATCTCATATCACAACACCAGTATCACAATACTTAAAACCTCATCGCAGTACTTAGAAATACACACACACACACACACACACACACACCACACAAACACACACAGACATAGAGTAGAATAGTAGAATAAAGTAGAACAGAATAGAATAGTCTTCAGTTTCAGTTTCTTAACGAGGTGTCACTGCCTTCGGACAAGTCCATGTACGCCACACCAAATCTGCTTGGCAAGGCAGATGCCTGACCAGCAGATGCCTGACCAGCAGATGCCTGACCAGCAGCGTAACCCAACGTGCTACTCAAGCCTTAGCACATTTGTGTACCTATCAGAGTAGGTTCGTTCGTTCTTTAGTTTAACGTCTTTTCACTGTAAGTGATATTAGACGAAGAGTAGGTTCCTGCACAAGAATGTTGCCAGAGGACAACACTGTCATTGCCAAGGGTTCTTTTTTTCTTCTTCTGTGTACCACGTGCATGCTGCACACGGCACGGCACCAAGGTTTTATTGCCTCATCTGAAACACTTGATGGTCAGTTTGATTTTTTTTTTCCAGTCAAACGTGGGAGACAGGGGACAAGGGCAGGAATCGAACCCCGACCCTCATGGAGAACAGAATGGAACAGAATAGAATAGAGCAGAATCGAATCGAACAGAATAGAACAGAATTGAATATATCCCTCTAAGACAGAGGGTTACAAAAGAGCACGGACACGTATTGAATAGACCAGACCAGATCAGACCAGACCAGAACAGAACAGAATAGAATAGAACAGATCAGACCAGACCAGACCAGAACAGAATAGAATAGAACAGATCAGACCAGACCAGACCAGAACAGAATAGAATAGAACAGATCAGACCAGACCAGAACAGAACAGAATAGAATAGAACAGATCAGACCAGACCAGACCAGACCAGAACAGAATAGAATAGAACAGATCAGACCAGACCAGACCAGACCAGACCAGAACAGAATAGAACAGATCAGACCAGACCAGAACAGAATAGAATAGAACAGACCAGACCAGATCAGATCAGAACAGAACAGAACGGAACAGAATAGAATAGACCAGATCAGAACAGAATAGAACAGAATAGAACAGAACAGAACAAAATAATAACCCCCTACAAGACACAGGGTTTCAAAAGCACGCAGGGACACACGCTTCCTGTCCAAGATAACAGACTCTACAGGCACAGTACGCAGCCAACGTCTCAAAAACTCCCCTTGAATAAAAACAAACCGAAACAACCAACGTTTTCTGAGTTCCGAGTTCTGAGTTCTGAGCTCTCTCACCTGTTCCACAATACTACTACTACTACTACTAATGATACTTACATAGCGCTGAATCTTGTGCAGAGACAAATCTAAGCGCTTTCGCACCAGTCATTCTCACGCCCGCATAACTCTAAATCTGGAGAAACTAAAAGACAAGGAAGAGGCAGGGAAGGGAGGCTATTTTGGGAAGAGGTGGGATTTTAAGGCCAGACTTGAAAGAGCTGAGTGTGGAGGAAGTTCATTCCAATTGCAAGGTCCAGAGACAGAGAAAGAACGGCGGCCAACAGTCGAGAGTTTGAATCTGGGTATGCGTAAGTGGAGTGGATCCGAAGCTGATCGTAGTGAGCGAGATGGAGTGTAGAGGTGAAGGCAGCCACAGAGATAGGAAGGGGCCACAAGATAACAGACTCGACGGACAGGCGCAGAATACCAACGTAGCCAACGTCTCAAAACCCCTCCTCTCTCTCACCTGCTCCACCTTGCTCTCCGTGACGCTGACCAGGATGGGGTACTTGGAGGCCGTGGCCAGCTCCTTGAGGAGCGTGATGACCCATACGTCCGCCGTCCCGCACGTGGGCCACACCAGCCAGTCCAGGAGGCGCTGCAGCATGCAGCCCACCCCTGCGTCCGTCGTGCGGCTGTCGGAGACCAGGGTTCGGATCCCGGCCTGGACAACCTCTGTGGGGAACAGTCTGTGGAGAGGGTGGGTGGGTGGAGGGGTGGGTGGGGATGTATGGGAGGTTTTAGTGAGGTGAGGAGAAAGAGGCATGTACATAAGTACACACACACAGTGATATACACACGCACGTACATGCATGTTTACATACACACACACACAGTAACACACACACAGTTTTACACACTCTCACACATGCACACACACAGTGATACACACCACATACACACATGGATGCATTTCAGTGCTCCGAATCAATTGTCTAGAATTTACATTTCTATGGGAATAACATTTCTGCAGAATCTACAGTTCTTCGTCCAGAATCTATAGAATTCGCATTTTCTATGTACAGAATCTATGTCTAGAATTTACATTTCTATTTCCAGAATCTACGTCCTGAACTTACATTTCTATTTCCAGAATAAACGCCCAAAATTTTACCATTTCTCATTTCAATGTCCACAATCCACGTCCAGAATTGACATTTCGGAATATGTGCCTAGAATTTATATTTCCATTTCCAGAATATATGCCCTGAACTTTCTATTTCCGGAACCCACGTCCAAAATTTACATATCTATGTCCAGAACTTTTGTTTCAATGTCCAGAAACCAAGTCCAGATCTTACATTTTGGAATCTGTCTGTAATTTACAACATATGTGACCAGAATCTGTCCAAAACTGACATTTCTATGACCAGAATTTGTCCAGAATTTACATTTCTATGTCCAGAATCTGTCCAGAATTCCAGAATTTACATTTCGATGTCCAGAATCTGTACATAATTTACATTTCTATGTCCAGCATTTACATTTCTATGTCCAGAATTTGCCTAAATTTAAATTTCTATATCCAAAATTTGCTAAAATTTACATTTCTATGTCCCGAATTTATACTTCAATGTCCCGAATTTGCACAAACTTAATCTTCCATGAAAGGAGTTTACAATTCCAAGTCCAGAACCTAACATTTCTACGCCCAGATCCCCACGCCCACCCATTCAACAAATCCACATCCCTCCCCCACCCCTCCCTCCTCCCAACAATTTACCCAGCCAGCGCCCCCAGGCACGGAGAGGGCTCCGGATCGTCCACGGCGGAGAGGATCTTGAACAGCTCCTTCAGGCAGTCCTGCAGGAGGCCGAGGTTCCCGGCCCCAGGAGGACCACCGTTGCTGGAGGAGGAGGAGGAGGCCGACTGACCCCCACCCCCACCACCACCCCAGGTCTGCTGCAGGATCTCAGTCACCGTGGACACGTCTCGGATGAATCCCTGAACCTGGCCGGCACTCTCGGGTACGGGGCAGGACGCCAGGCAACGCAGGACTGGGGACACCAGGCGGGCAGCCAGGTCCTCCCCGCCCTTGGGCAGACCCTCTCGGAACGCCGCCAGCAGCTGGAGCAGGTTCTTCAGGCAGCTCAGGTCCCCGCGGCCGCTCTCCTGCAGGAAGGTCGGGGCCTTGCTGTCGATCACCTTCAGCAGCTGCTGGAAGGCTTTGGCGTGGCCGTTGCTGTTGCTGTGCTGGAGGAGGGCGAGGGCCGGGGAGAGGAGGAGGGGCAGGTTGGCATGGTTACGGGGTGGGCGGGTCAGGAGGTTGGTCAGCAGGTCGCGGGTCAGCACC
Organism: Babylonia areolata; assembly: GCF_041734735.1. Classification (NCBI taxonomy): domain Eukaryota; kingdom Metazoa; phylum Mollusca; class Gastropoda; order Neogastropoda; family Buccinidae; genus Babylonia; species Babylonia areolata. The sequence goes on along the minus strand of NC_134882.1, from coordinate 47,191,258 downwards.
GCCTCCAAGGAGCCCACATGGTGCTGGGACCAGCTGCTCCACAGCTTGAAGCCCGACGACATCTGTTGGTGTTGGGTGGTTGGTTGTAGGACAGGGTATAGGTTTACGTTGTGTGATGATGATGATGTGTAGGAGTGGTGTGGTGGGGCGTGTGTGTGTGTGTGTGTGTGTGTGTGTGTGTGTGTGTGTGTGTGTGTCTGTGTGTGTGTGTCTGTGTGTGCTGTGTGTGTGTGTGTGTGTGTGTGTGTGTGTATGCGTGTGTGTTGTGTGAGTTGTGGGGTGGCAGTGGTGGTGGTGGTGGTGGTGGTGTGTGTGTATGTGTGTGTTTGCGTGTGTATGTGTGTCTGTCTGTCCGTGTGTTTCAGTGTGTGTCTGTGTGTATGTATACATATATGTGAATGCTTATGCATCATGAGTGTGTATGCATGCATACTACGTATGTTTCTGTGCATGCTGGAGTAAGTTCTCACCATCAATGCCCATGTACATAATCTTTTAACATAGAATACCAAACAGGATAACAGAAAAACAACTGTTTACGGAATTAATTTGCGAGGTGAATTAACACCAAAACGGAGGGTGTGGGGGAGAAAAGACATAAGTGATAAAGAAGGGACATAAAACAAAAGAACCGCGAAGTCCATAACTTTAGCCCCTACTACTACTACTACTACTACCACTCCATGCTACAACATCCAGCATTGTCTTGTGCTCTGTTGGCAATGTGTTTGCTATCTGAATGAGTCAGTGTAATCAGGAGGTGACCAGCGTTGAGACAAAGCAGTATGATCCGTGTTCAGAATATACGTATGCGGAGCATCCCTTGCCGTTTGAATTCTGAACGCACTGGGAAAGCAAGTTTTCCTGGACTTGAGCCAACTGAAGGGACTTTAGAAACGAAACATTACGTGGTCAGTTCTGTTTCATTATTCGTCTGTGTTAATACGGTGAGTTTCCTAAGAAATCATTTACATTTTGTTTTGTAACAAACATACTTTTTTTTTTAAGGACTTTAGAAACGAACATTATGCAGTTTTGTTTCATTATTCTTTTATGTTAATACAGTGAGTCTCCTAACATATTTGCATTTTGTTTTGTAAAAAATATACTTTTTTAAGGACTTTAGAAACGAACATTATGTGGTCAGTTTTGTTTCATTACTCTTTTGTGTTCGTGTAGTGAGTTTCTTAAACATATTAGTTCAGTTTTGTTTTACAATTACATACTGAATGAACATAATAATATTGAACTTCTTATCGTCAAAGTCTGTTGTCTGGGGCTAACGTTAGACTTGGGTTGGGTGGGAGGGGGGGAGGAAGTGGGGGGGGGGGGGGTTCTAGTTCGTCTCTCTTCTAGAGCGCGTCGTGACAAGAGGAAGGACAATGCCCCCACCACAAACACACACACACACACACACACACACACACAAACACACCCCAGCACCCCCCCCCCCCACACACACACACGCACACACAAACACACAACACACACGCACGCACGCACGCACCCACCCACTCACACCCACCCACTCACACACACACACACACACACATACACACACACACACATACACACACTCACACACACACACACACTCACACACACACACACACACTCACACACACACACTCACACACACACACACGCACACACACACACACACACACACACACACTCACACACACACACTCACACACACACACACACACTCACGCACGCACGCACGCACCCACCCACCCACACAAACACACCCCAGCACCCCCCCCCACACACACACACACACACGCACACACACACACACCATCCCCCCCACCTCCCCCACCCCCCCACCCCCGACACACACAGCGCCTCCCCGAGGCCCTCACCTGCAGCTCGGAGTGTCCCTGCAGCGCCCAGTTGAGGGCCAGGTTGAGGACGGCGCGGACGTCGCTGCTGGGGTGCTGGTCGTGGCCCTTCAGGCTGATGCCGTCGATCACCTGCCGCTTGGCCGCGTCAGTCTGGCTGCCGGCCAGCACGCTCTCCAGCACGTGGTCCATGCCCTCCACCTCGTGCTGCAACACACGGCGTGCGTCTCCGATTGGATGAGGTGTTCGGGTCATTAGGTCAGTCACTGAGGTGTGGAGTTTAATTGGGTGTTCTGGGGTCATCAGATCAGTCACTGAGGTGTGGAGATTAATTGGGTGTTCTGGGGTCATCAGATCAGTCACTGTGATGTGGAGTTTTATTGGGTGTTCTGATCATTAGGTCAGTCACTGAGGTGTGGAGTTTAATTGGGTGTTCTGGGGTCATCAGATCAGTCACTGAGGTGTGGAGATTAATTGGGTGTTCTGGGGTCATCAGATCAGTCACCGAGATGTGGAGTTTTATTGGGTGTTCTGATCATTAGGTCAGTCACTGAAGTGTGGAGTTTAATTGGGTGTTTGGGTCATTAGGTCAGTCACTGAAGGTGTGGAGTTTTATTGGGTGTTTGGGTCATTAGGTCAGTCACTGAGGTGTGGAGTTTTATTGGGTGTTTGGGTCATTAGGTCAGTCACTGAAGTGTGGAGTTTAATTGGGTGTTTGGGTCATTAGGTCAGTCACTGAAGTGTGGAGTTTAATTGGGTGTTTGGGTCATTAGGTCAGTCACTGAAGGTGTGGAGTTTTAACGACCTATGTTACAGAGAGAGTCGGACCATTCACATAACACAGAGAGTTGGACCATTTACACAGAGAGCCGGACCATTCACACAGAGAGAGAGAGAGAGAGAGTCGGACCATTTACACACCCCGGCACATAAGCCACGGACCTCCCCACGCCAATCTTCACAAAGGGAAAAATGACCCTTGTACATGAAGTCCTCGGCGAGTACGGTAGTCAGTGCGGGAACACAAGCAGAAGACCGCCATGACAGACTGGACAGGTACGCGTACATGACCGGCATGGATTCAGAGCAACAATGGACATTCTGACATGACACGAGTCAGCCTGACCGGTGCGCTGGGGTCATGGGCAGGTCAGGTCAGGTCAGGTCAGGTCAGTCAGGTCAGGTCAGGTCAGGCATCTGTTGCTTGGTTTTTGTTTTGTTTTTTCTCCGACCTCAAAGCAGATTTAGTGTAGCGGCGTAAATGAATCAAACTGCACGCTTTTACACCACCTTGAAACTGAACTAAGGCTCTCTGCATGTCGTAATTTTCCGTCTTTTAACTCTCTCCATACGAACGGCGAAAGAATCGACGTTAACAGCGTTTCACCCCAATTACCACCATCAAAATATTGCAAGCGGAAGGCTCTTATACTGAAGACGTGAATGTTGACAAAGAATACCACAATTCTGACGACGGGAGCTAAAGGTTGGGTCATTCAGACACCCACAGGACATCCGAGGGGTCTGTGTAGAGGAGAAGAGAGGACTGGCCGTACTGAGTGAGTTAACCAGTCTCCAGCATCACATTGTCATGATACACATGTGTGTTGTAGAAATTTTTAAAAAAAGCAAAAAAAAAGCACTTTTCTTTATTTCTTTTCCACGATTCTGTTTAGCAGCGTGATAGAAAAAAAAAACCTCTGAAAAACCTTTCGATTATTTCTTTTTTTACGATTTTGTTTAGTACAGAAATGTTCTCAACCATTTCTACAACAACAACAACAACAACTACTACTAATACTACTACTACTATCATCATTATTGGTATTGATGATGGTAGAGAAAAAAACACGTATAAAAGAAAGTCTGAATCAGAACAAGCCCCCCCCCACCCCACCCCACCCCCAAACCCCTCTCCAATACAAGTTGTTCGTCTCCCATTGGGGAGGGGGGGGGGGGGGGGGGGGGGGGGGGGGGGGGGGGGGGGGGGGCGAGGTGGGAGGGTTCATGGCCTGCGACTCATGTTCACTGTAGTATCTCTCTGACCCTCTCTCTCTCAATTCAGTGTAGACCTCAGTAGTTAACTCTCCCTCATTTCAGTGTTTTAAAACTGGTCTGAAACACATATTTTTGAAAACGCCAATCCACAGACCCCCCCCCCCCCCCCATACCTCTTCAGTTATAAGCCATGCAAACTCTTTTTCGTTGTGTGTGTGTGTGTGTGTGTGTGTGTGTGTGTGTGTGTGTGTGTGTGTGTTTTCTTCAGTTTAACGTCTATTCACTATAAGTGTTTTTAGACGGAAAGGAGTAAAGTAATGTATAAAGGAAAGGGAATGCATGTGAATATTAGTGTAAAAAAAAAAAAGAAAAAAAAAGAAAAAAAGTTCATGTTATGTATCAGAAGAAAGGTATATTATAAGAAAAAGTCTAAAGAGGTTGTGGTGTGTATTGAATGAGTTGTCATGGGAAGGAGAATATGTATGTGTGTGTGTGTGTGTGTGTGTGTGTGTGTGTGTGTGTGTGTGTGTGTGTGTGTGTGTTTAATGTTTTATTGTAAAGCGCTTTAAGCTCTCTTCAAGGGAGGAAAGCGCTCAACAAATGTCCATTATCATTATTATCCTTATTAACCGTACTCGAGCTTTCTGAGGTGTTCAGAGGTGCCTGTTCTGACTCGACATACGCAGCCTCACCCCACTACCAACAAAACCTTCTGTAGGGCCAGACTGAGTGAGTGTCCCCTTCCTAATGGAGACAGCCACCATGTCCCTCTAACGACAGTATCTCTCTCTCTCTCTCTCTCTCTCTCTCTCTCTCTCAGAGTGCAAAACAATAGACAGTGTACACAACAATAAGGACAACGAAGATGAAAAAAAAAGGTAACAGAAGGTACGACATTCTAGTTTCTTACATCAAATCAAATCAAATTATGGTGCTTAGAGCCTGGCCCTCACACACACACACACACACACACACACACACACACACACACACACACACACACACACACACACACACACACCACATTAATTTGACTTAAAAACAACAACAACAACAACAAAAAACAAGCAGCATAACGTTTAACACACCTGCATAAGACATAAGGACAATGGCAACACGCATAGTAATTTTTCTTTTTTTTTTTTTTTTTTTTTTTGCATTGTGTCTTTAATTGTTTAGTGATTAATTAAGACGGGTCACCTTTCCCGTCCTTGACTCCGACACAAGACAAGACAAATGGCTTATTGTACATCGACCTCAGGCCATTATACAAACCACATGGGAAGGGGGGAAAGGGGGAAGGGGGGCGGGAGCGCGGGGGGGAGGGGGGCAGAGGGGGGGGGGGGTGCAATGTCTGGTGCGGTCGGGGGTCGGAGAGGTACTTCTTCTTCTTCTTCTGCGTTCACTCGTATGCACACGAGTGGGCTTTTACGTGTATGACCGTTTTTACCCCGCCATGCAGGCAGACATACTCCGTTTTCGGGGGTGTGCATGCTGAGTATGTTCTTGTTTCCATAACCCACCGAACGCTGACATGGATTACACGTGCGCATTTGATCTTTTGCTTGCATATACACACGAAGGGGGTTCGGGCACCAGCAGGTCTGCATATATGTTGACCTGGGAGATCGTAAACATCTCCACCCTTTACCCACCAGGCGCCGTCACCGTGATTCGAACCCGGGACCCTCAGATTGAAAGTCGAACGCTTTAACCATTCGGCTATTGCGCCCGTCGTCGGAGGGGTACAACCTAGATAAAAATGTCTATAGTAAGAACACTGCTATAATATGAACTCGCGTGCTGGCAAATCGGAACAGGATCAGACAAGCTGATAAAAAGTTGAAGGGGACTGTTTTTTTTGTTTTTGTTGTTTTTTTGTTTTGTTTTTTTTGCTATCACTGATTGTCGTTCAGCCGGCAAAAAGTCAAGGGTTGACAAACATTTTTAACGATCACACACACACACACACACACACACACACACACACACACACACACACACACACACACACACACACACACACACACACACACGTTAATAATAATAATAATAATAATAATAATAATAATAATAAACGTATTTATAATGTACATTTGACATTTCTTAGTATTTTAACATCATGTTTATAGTGTCATTTTAATCTTACACATTCACCAACATCACAAACATGTATAAGGTACGAAATTAATGTAGAAAATATCTGTTCAGTAATCACCATTGATCATAATAATTATGAGATCTTTTTTTTCTTGATACCATGAAATATATATTGAGACAGATTACGCCTTGGTGGGTCACAGTCTGCTTGGAGTAATGTGCAAATGGGAAACTTCTTTGAATCTTTTGGGAATTTTATTCTTTAATCTGCATACACTGGGCATTCAAACAGAAAATGCAATTCATTTTCGGTTTTTGATCAGTATACAAAAGGGGCAGCATCTTTTCTGGTTCGAATTGCTGTAATGATGAATATTATTATTGAGAGGAAGTACACCAAGTCTGATCTGAGAGAGAGCAACTCTAAAGCAGTAAATACCAGAGAGAGAGAGAGAGAGAGAGAGAGAGAGAGAGCATGTGTTTACGTGCGTGCTGCACACACACACACACACACACACACACACACACGCACGCACGCACGCACACACACACACACACGTACGCACGCACGCACGCACGCACGCACGCACACACACACACACACACACACACACACCTTTCAAAATTCGAAACAAATTCAGAATCAAATGCGTACATGAAAAAAAAAAAAAATCAATTGTTATCTTTGAGTGGTGCTACATTCTTTACGCAAAACATAATTATGATCGATACACTTGCTCAAACACCTAATAGCTCATGCATGCCCTGACACACTGTCTCTATTATATCGCTACCCTCCTTCATAGCCAACCCTACTTACTCTCCCCGCCCCCCCCCCCTTTCCTATGTCCCAAACCCGCCCCCCGTCACTCCCCCCCCCACCCCACCCCCCACCCCCCGCTCTGTTCATTCTGCAATACCCCTTTTAAACACTTGCCCACGGAACATTTTCTTCCAAAGATTTGAAAGGGATTTCTTTTCAACAGAGAGAGAGTTAGAGAGAGAGGGGGGGGGGGAGAGAGAGGGGGGGGAGAGAGAGAGAGAGGGGGGGGAAAGAGAGACAGAAGGAGAAAGAGAGAGAGAGAGAGGGGGGAGAGAGAGGGGGGGAAGAGAGAGAGGGAGAGACACAGAGAGAGAGAGAGGGGGAGAGAGAGATAGAGAGAGATAGAGAGAGAAGGAGGGAGAGAGGGAGAGAGAGAGAGAAATAGGGAGAGAGACAGACAGACAGACAGACAGACAAAACACCCACACACCCCTGCCTAAGTCTTGGTCGGTTCTTCGTCATTCTTCCCACAAGCAGCTTTTTTATTATCATTTTTTCTCTCTCTCTCTCTCTCTCTCTTTTTTTTTTCTTTTACAGTCCTGAATATTCATGAGCCTCGCCGCTCCTTGCGTTGACCTGGGGACCTGACTTCTTCTTGCTCTTCAAAAGACAGCTTTCAACGCCGCCGGCAGCCGGGGCCCTTCCTGTCTGTCAGAATTCCGCTGGCATGAAGACTGCATGGCTATTTTAGAAAAAAAAACACGCCGTGGGCAGTACAGACATTGTAGTCATAATCAAAGCAACCCGCCTCCGCCCGCTCGCTCGATCCTCTCCCACCATTCATATCAGAAGGACTGGGCGAGCTGAGTCAGAAGGTGATTTATTTATTTATTTATTTATTTATTTATTGTTGTTGTTGTTTTTTTTCCCCAGCGCCCGGAGACCGCCAGGATACGTGTCTCCTTCTATCAGGTCGTCATCAGGGCCACGCGCCAGAGGAGGCCCCGCCCCGAGTGTCTGTCATGTTATGTATTTTTTTTTTTTTATTAAAAAAATATATTAGAATTTTTTTAAAATTTCATTTGTTTATTGATTTCATCTACTTCTTTATTCACACACACACACACACACACACACACACACACACACACACACACACACACACACACACACACACACACACACACACATTACACATACATTTTTTTTTCTAAAAAATATAAAATGTATGTGCAGTAAGCAAATAACTGTAAAACAATCTACTCATTCATTGTACTAGCATAAGACAGTTAACTCCAAAAGATATAGTTGATGACTCTTCTACCAATATTCCATCAGCCACTGAAAAGATTTTGAATGATTATTCATTGCTTTGAATCTTTTCGGAAATTTTAAACTCCAGTCCAGTTGGTATCCTCCTTTGATGTATTCTGATTAATGTCGCTATTCATATTTACATTGTTGTAAGCTAATACTTGTTGATATGCATTCACATATTCTTCTTCCTATGACACCTCATTCATTACACACCACAGTCTCTTTAAACTTTAATTTCTTATAGTATACTTTTCCTCTAATACATAACATGAACACTTTTTTTTACACTAATGTCCACATGCACTCCCCTTTCCTTTAACCACTTCTTTTCTCCTTTCTGTCTAATAACACTTATAGTGAATAGACGTTAAACTGACGATAACACACACACACACACACACACACACACACACACACACACACACACAACACACACACACATATTTTTCAAAATGTTGATACTTTGAACAAACTTAGGGTAGGCTCTCCAGGCCTGATCATTGTTGAGTATACACACACACACACACACACACACACACACACACATATATATATATATATATATATATATATATATATATAATTATATTTTTTTCTCCTCCTTTTTTCTTCTGTTTATTTATCTTTAGCACATGTGGTGTAAGCTGAACAGATCAGGTTGCACACTTTTGACAGCTCTTTGAAGCTGAAACCGGTGTGTGTTCCTACTGGTGCAATACACGGAAAGAATGAAAGCTATACTACCGCATCTTGCCTTTCTTCCTTTTTTTAGCAGAGAACGATTAAATCACATGAACACCATTATCAAAGAGCTGAACAAACAAACAAACAAACAAACCCGAAAAAAACCTCCACAAAAACCCCGCAAAAAAAACCCCCACACAAACAACCAAATCAAACCAAACAACAACAAAAAACAAAAACCAAACCAAACCGAATAACGGTGATTAAAGAAAAGTTTTTAAATACTCCCTTATATTATACCAAACACTTTCCTCCATTTTCTCCCATATATGAATAGCAAACAATGATACAGACTGCGCTTTAACAAAAGTCTTTGAATACCCTCCAATACCGAATACGTTCCTCCATTTTCTTCCACATTCAAATAGCAAACAATCATCTAGATGGCGGTTTTTTTTGTGTTTTTTTTTTGTTTTTGTTTTTAAATATCTAAATACTCCCTTACGCCTAACACTTACCTCTATTTTCTCCCATATTTTTTTTTCTTCTCTTAAAGGGAACTAGGACTACTTACTTTTATTATTTGCTTTTTATACCCTCTTTTTTTTTCCCCCCCAGTTGATAATACATTTATCAGCGATACGAGTCAATGTTGCATAATATTTTGACACACCAAACACAGATTCTTTTCGAGGTTTAAAATTTATTTATTTATTTTTTTTATAATGTTCTATCTTTTAAATTTCTTCCAATTCAGTGTTGTTTTTCAAATCCTTTGCCACCTCGATCTCTCTATGCACCTCCAGTCTACTCCCCACACCCCCCCACTCCTGCCCTCTGTGTCTAACTTCTTCTCTGTCGCCTCCCCCCCCCCCTCCCGAATCTACGGAGAACACTGGCGGTAAACCCAAACCTCCATCAACACTGGCAAGGGGTGGGTGGGGGAGCAGGGGGTGGGGTGGTGGGGACTTCGGCATTGGCGTCACTGGAACAGTACGTACGTCTGAAGAGGTACACCACACACACACACACACAAGCGCGCGCGCGCACACACACGCGCACACAAACGCACACACACACACACACGCACACAACACACACACAAACGCACACACACACACACGCGCGCGCGCGCACACACAAACACACACAAACACACACACCACACACACACACACACACACACACACACACCACACACGCACACCACCCACACACCCACTCACACACACACACACACAAAGCCTGACGTTGTCTGTGATAATGGAAAGAAAATACAGACATGTATACCTGTGTGTGACCTAGAAAATTCACACACGCGCGCGCGCGCGCACACACACACACACATACACACACACACACACACACACACACACACACACACACACACACACACACACACACACAAGCGCACACACACAAGCGCGCGCGCGCCCCGCACGCAAACACACATTTTCTTTTCCCGGTTTTTTTTTTTTTTTTTTTCTAAATATTAAAATTTCTATTTTTGATTTATTCATTTCTTTCGCGACGACACTGTTATGTTATATCCCGGATTTTCGAAGAAAAAAAAACTTTCTTTTTTTTTCACCCCAGTGGACCTACATCCACATGTAACTGAATATAAATTGCTTCATTCCGAAACTCTCAAAGCCCTCTCCCCCACACCCACCCACCCACCACCAGCCTCTCCCACTCCTCATGCCCTCCCTCCTCCACCCGCCCCCCCCCTCTCTCTCCCTCTCATCTGAGGCCCACATGCTGTGAGAAAAAAAAAATTCATGCACTGATTACCACACACACACACACACACACACACACACACACACACATACACTCACATATACACAAGTGGACTACTGGGTAAAGAACACTTTATTTTTCGTGCACAGATTCGGACAACTTGACTGAAAACTTCAGTTCGCCTGTCTAGTTCAGGTCTGAGGGTGTGGCACTTCCTTCACTGTTTCTAATAAGTAATATTATAACCCTCTCTCTCCCTCCCTCTCTCTCCCTCCCTTCCTCTCTCTCCCTCTCCCTCCCTCTCTGCCCCTCCCTCTCTCTCTCCCTCTCTCTCCCTATCCCCCGCTCTCTCTCCCTCTGCCTCCCCCCTCTCTCTCTCCCTCTCTCTCCCTACCTCTCTCTCTCCCTCCCTCCCTCTCTCTCCCTCTCTCTCCCTACCTCTCTCTCTCCCTCCCTCCCTCTCTCTCTCTTCCTCTCTCTCCCTATCCCCCGCTCTCTCTCCCTCTATCTCCCTCCCCCCTCTCTCTCTCTCCCTCTCGCTCCCTCTCTCTCCCTCTCTCTCCCTCTCTCTCTTGCTCCCCCTCTCTCTCTCTTCCTCTCTCTCCCTATCCCCCGCTCTCTCTCCCTCTCTCTCCCTCCCTCTCTCTCCCCCCTCCCTCTCTCTCCCTCTCTCTCCCTCCCTCTCTCTCCCTCCTTCCTCCCCCCCCTCTCTCTCTCGGTGAAGCGGGATGGGTGGGGGTCTGAGGGGGGTGGTGGTGGGTTGGAGGACTTCAGAACTGACCTTAGTGGAACAGTACGTCTGAAGGGGCAACGCTACCTACCTACACACACACACACACACAAGCATGCGCGCAAACACAACACACACACACACACACACACACACACACACACACACATTCTTTCCCATTTTTTAAATGACGACGAAGCTGGTATGCACGTTTACTTTTTTGTTCGTTTGATTTGTTTTGTTTTGTTCTCAAATGAACGCGCACCCACTTTTTACTGAATATCAAATGCTTCTTTCCCAAACTTTCAAGCCATCCACCCCCCTCTCCACGCCCTTCCCCCCTCTCTCTCTTCCCCCCCCCCCGCCCCTCGCCCCTGTCCTTGCTCCCCCACCCCTGCACCCCTATCACCCTTTCATCTGACACCCGTCACTGTCAGAAATATTCATGCACTGATTACGACGGCACAAAATGTAGGCCACAAGGTCCGGAAAAGGGAGTCGCCGGTGCATTCATTCTGACACCTAACAAGAATGCCAGTTCGCTGCTGCCTTCCCCCTCCCCCCTCTCCCCACCGATCCCCTCTCCCTTCCCAACCTCTCCACTCCCTTCCCCCTCCCCCCCACCCCACCCCACCCCACCCCACCCCCGCCCCCATCACCCCATTAATATCATACAGGATTACAGCTAGCTCAAGTTTTCAGTCTTCATCAAGAAATATGTCCTTAGTACACAGGAGTGACGGCGCTCGTGTTCTAGAAACAGTTTGCTCCGAAACAGACCGATGCATCAACATTCACGTGACAGTCCATAGACAAAAAAGTTCTTGTGGAGGCCCCCCCCCCCGCCCCCCCGCCTCATCCGCACCTCCCCCCCCCCCAGTACTCCCCCCAAAACCCCTTCCACAAACTCTTCAGTTGTTTTGTCTTTTCAGCGGAACCGACATTCGG
>NC_134882.1:47159131-47169131 GCF_041734735.1 Babylonia areolata | reverse complement strand
AGAGAGAGAGAGAGAGAGAGAGAGAGAGAGAGAGAGAGAGACAGACAGACAGACAGACAGAGGCCGAGACCGAGAGACCGAGAGACAGAGAGACCGAGAGAGACAGAGAGAGAAGGTCGCACTATGGATGCACAATCTACTACTACTACTGCTACTACTAAACGTGTGTACTGGACGTGGTTATAGGCTGAGATATTGTGTTGGGTGAGTGAAGAGAGACAGACAGACAGAGACAGAGACAGAAACAGAAGGTCGCACTATGGATGCACAATCTACTACTACTACTACTGCTACTACTACTTGACACACACATGACCACAATGCCCTAATCACGTAGGTGTGACAGACCTCATTCAGACATTATGTGTCAGCATGGATGTACAGGCCACAAAGCGTCCCTTTGCAGTGTCAGCTGACAGATAAATTGTCTTAGTTGTCTTACCTCTGTCACGGGCCAGCAGGGCTAGGGGGGATGGGGGGAAGGGGAGGGCAGGCGGGGGGGGGGGGGGGGGGCGGTCCTATTACCTGACTTACGGTTCCTATATATGTGTGAGTATATATGTGTGAGTGTGTGTGAGTGTGTGTGTGGGGGGGGGGGGAGGCATGGGGGGGGGGCTGAGGGGGGCGGGGTGGGGGGGGGGGGTGAGGGGGGGATAGGGGGAGGGGTGACTACATTCGTGTGTGTGTGTGTGTGTATGTGTGTGTGTGTGTGTGTGTGTGTGTGTGTGTGTGTGTGTGTGTGTGTGTGTGTGTGAGGGAGAAGATGAAAGATATAGATAGATAGAAAGAATGACAGACAGACAGACAGAGAGCCTCCCACGTCTCTGTTAGAGTAAGAGACCGATATAGCGAGAGGGAGAGAGAGAGAGACAGACAGACAGACAGACAGACAGACAGAGAGTATAGGAGACAGAGACAGACAGACAGAGACCGACAGAGAGACCGAGAGAGATAGAGAGAGAGAGAGAGAAGGTCGTACTACTGATTTCTTTTAGCGAGGAAGCCTCCAGGGAATCACTACTGATTTTTGCAATGAATACCATGACACCAACCACTGGACGACACAAAAGAAACACCCGTCACGCTGACACTCAGTGTGAGAGAAAATGAATGAAGAACGAGCACAGAAACTCCTTTCACTAAACCACCCTCCCACTCCTTCCACCCTCAAACCCCCTCGCCCTCTCCCCCCCCCCCGCAACCACCTCCCTCCTCCCCTTTTGCACCCCTACCCTCCTCCACCCACCCACCCACTTCTCATTCTTCACGCTCACTACCTATTCATTTCCCCTTTCAACACATTCCATCGAAGCGCTAGACAGTGACTTTAACTCATTCTGGAGCGCAGTTAGAGGTCATGATGGAGCAGATTAGCGCCAGAGATTGATCGATTTTCCTTCCTTTAATTTTGGGCACTTTGTCGTATTCATAGACGTGGGGGGGGGGGGGGAACAACAGAAACAACAACCACCCTCGTAACTGCCGCCAAATAGTACATTCGCCACTGAAGGACTGTCATCTCACTGAGGAAAGACTTCACCTGCTGCTCAGCATTGCAGGGTCTCCTCTGGTGTGTGGCCTCCTGGCGACCTAAAATCAATAGTTCCCCGCAGACTGCCGACAGCTGGCACTGTGATAGACGAACCAAGGTGTGGGCATGCATGGGTGTGGGTGGGTGGGTGGGTGGGTGGGACTCGGACTGAGCGGCGTGGGAGACCTCCATCTGGCTCTCTACGATCGGCTTCGGATCCACTGTGTTCAGCGGCATGACTTTGAAGATCAATACGTTGGTGAACTTTGTTGGACGTTCCAGTGGTGTTGCAGCAGCTGATGTCGCAGAACGAAGCGCCACAGTATGGCATTCCCAACAGGGAAGAAGGAAGCGTATATAAAACTCTGCTGCCCGACTCGTTCTCAGAAAGAAAAGATCTGAGCACATCACTCTTCTTTTGCAACATCTCCACTGGCTACCTGTCTCACACAGAATAAAATACAAGATCAGCACTCTATGTTACAATTGTATTCACAAATCGGCCCCTTCCTATCTCTGTGGCTACCTTCGCCTCTACACTCCATCTCGCTCTGTACGATCGGCTTCGGATCCACTCTGTTTACGCATACCCAGATTCAAACACTCCACTGTTGGCTGTCGTTCTTTCTTTGTCTCTGGACCTTGCAGTTGGAATGAACTTCCTCTTTCTCTTCGTCACGTCTCCACACTCAGCTCTTTCAAGTCTGGTCTTAAAACCCACCTCTTCCCTAAATAGCCTCCCTTCCCTGCCTCTTCCTTGTCTTAAGATTTTCCAGTTTTAGAGTTATGCATGCGTGTGAATGACTGGTGCGAAAGCGCTTTGATTTGTCTCTGCACAACATTCAGCGCAATATAAATATGATAATAATAATAACAGTAATATCATCCAAACAGCGCTGATGATGGGACAGACAGACAGACAGACAGAGACACAGAGAGAGAGAGAGAGAGAGAGAGAGAGAGAGAGAGAGAGCATTTTGAAAATCTGTGAAGTGCGATGACTCAGTCACTGATAAACATTATCAATACTCTAAATCCAAGTGCGGAGCCTTTTAATTAAAAAAAAAGAAAAAAAAAAAAGAAAAGAAAAAAAAAAAAAGAAAAAAAAAGTGAAACCAACGTTGAACATGCATCTTTCCTTACACAACGAAGATTATTTATTACGCATGATCGATCACATCACTGGAATTTCAGAAAATGGAAGCGTGCATACGCCTTTTTATTATTATTATTATTATTAAACGACTTCACTCTTAGGTAGGTCTTACTATAATAACTACCAGGGAAGCGAGACAGAAGAACTTTCAAGCCGGGTTTAATAACACCTTCACAGTTCGCATGATTGGACCACATCACTGGAATTCCACAAACTAAAAGCGTGCATACAGCAGAGATGTATCATCGAGAGCACGGCTTGCAGCGGTCTATCGGCTGTATTTCGATGCAAGCATGCACAAGGGTAAAGGTTGGAGATTTTTCCGATCTCCCAGGTCAACATATGTGCAGACCTGCTAGTGCCTGAACCTCCTTCGTGTGCATACGCACGCAGAAGATCAAATACGCACGTTAAAGATCCTGTAACCCATGTCAGTGTTCGGTGGGTTATGGAGACACGAAAATACCCATGCATGAACCACGACAGAGTCATCGCCAAGTCGATGTTGGTTGGGAACAGAAAGTTTCAGTTTCAGTTTCAGTTTCACTTTCTCAAGGAGGCGTCACTGCGTTCGGACAAATCCATACACGCTACACCACATCTGTTGAGCAGATGCCTGACCAGCAGCATAACCCAACGCGCTTAGTCAGGCCTTGAGTGCATGCTTACATATTTGTGTACCTATGAAAGTGGATTTCATTTTACGTAATTTCGCCAGAGGACAACACTCTCGTTGCCATGGGTTCTTTTTCAGTGCGCCAAGTGCGTGCTGCACACGGGACCTCGGTTTATCGTCTCATCCGAAAGACTAGACGCTCAGTTTGATTTTCCAGTCAAACTTAGGAGAAAGGGCGAGAGCGGGATTCGAACCCACACCCTCACGGACTCTCTGTATTGGCAGCTGAGCGTCTTAACCATTCTGCTACCTTCCTCCCAGAAACAGAAAGAAGAAGAAGAAGAAGAAGAAGAAAGAGAATACTTTCACCGAGTAGAAATGTGAATAATATCGCTGAATCGCGCCTGACCGATCATACTGAATACGGGAAGGCCAACATAAAATCTGAGCTGAAAGGGAAACATACAGCCAGCATCCTTTCCTACCCCTCCCACCGCCACGCCCCCCCCCCCCCCCCCCCCCTTTTTTTTCATTCGAGGTCCTTTCCGCGGAAGATAAGGTGTGATGTGGTGAAAATACCTTGTGTTTTCTTCGCATTGTAGAAAAAAAAAAAGTCAACATCTTTCTTTATAAGCGAGTTGAACCAGTCTTTGGTCAAAGGAAGCTCGTAGGAGTGGGAGGGTATGAAAGGACATCTTTCCCACGCGGTTGTTGCCGAAATCTTTCAACTGGAAGCGTTATACTATCAGCTTGTGTAGACTGCGATTTGGAAAAAAAAAATTATATGTAAATTTAAGAACAGTTAACAATATGAACGACAAAAAGAGAAGTGTGTGTGTGTGTGTGTGTGTGTGTGTGTGTGTGTGTGTGTGTGTGTGTGAGTGAGTGTGAGTGTGAGTGTGTGTGCGTGTGCGTGCGTGCGCGAGCGCGCGTGTGTGTTTGTTCAAATGTGCTCATGCCTTTCATTTATCTTGCTGCAAATAAGTTATTTATATGGTACAACATCGAAACGTGGGCTGACAAATTTGCTGGACTCTCTTTTCCATCCTTAATATATATATATATAAGAGAGAGAGAGAGAGAGAGAGAGAGAGAGAGAGAGAGAGAGAGAGAGAGAGAGAGAGAGAGAGCAAAGATAACAAACCTAAGTGTTGCATCATTAATATTTCCCCCGTGTAGTTTGGATTAACTTTTGGATCATGCCAGCATTAATTCGCATCAATATTACAAGTCGAACTGTTTGACAAAAAAACAAACCCACACCTCCCACCCACCTATCCCCAAAACAACAACCAAAAACAAAACAAAACCAAAAAACCAACAACAAATAATTAAAAAGATCCACTATGTATACATTTCTGCACATTTCTTCCCCTCAACTACTCTGTGTGACTGACAGAGGGAACGTACACGCCTTGTTGTTGACAACTCATTCCGTCTGGAGGGGAAAATTGTGGATATTGCCAACCCCCCCACCCCCCACCCCCCGAAAAAAACAACAACAAAAAAACCCCCATAAAAAACAGACACACAACAAAACAACAACAAATATGTAGAAAGACAGCGTGTAGCACCCCCCCCCCGCCCCCCCTCTGCATACAACTGAGGCCCCACCATTTTTTTAAAAATTTTTTTTTAAGTATATAAAAAAGGGAAGAAAAAACAACAAAAAAAACCCCAGTAAATAAACACACACACACACACACACACACACACACACACACACACACACACACACACACACAAAGAAGAAGAGAAAAAACAAAAAAGGAGACCCCCCCAAAAAAAAAAAAAAAAACAACAACAACAAAAAAACCAAAAAAAAAACCCATTAGCTTTTCCTCGAGTGATTCCCATGCGGTTGAAGTTTCTGACCCAGTGGGGGACCTTGCCCCTGACACCATCTGTTAACCCCCTCTGTCTTCCCCATGACTACACAAGGACGCAGCCACCACCACCCGCCGTGAATCGCAGTCCTAACAGCAGAACTAATCCGTCGGAATCCTCTTTTTCAACCCCAAGACGACCAGTGCAGTAAACAAAGTTCTCTAGTTGTAGTCAGTCACTGAGCCGGTTTCTAGTGAGAAGGGTGAGGACCACATATTTGGAAAGCTCTTCCACTCGTGTTTGAACGGATCCCCTCCCCATACCACCACCACCGCCCCCCCCCCCCTCCCCCGCCCCCCCTCACCCCTAATCCCCTACAAAAAAAAAAAAAAAAAAAAAAAAGAAAAAGAAAAAAAAAAAAAAACGAAAAAAGAAGAAAAAAGAATACAACACAGGGAAACGCAGCACACTACAACACAACACAATAGAATACAACACAGCGAAACACAGCACAATACAACACAACAGAATACAACACAGGGAAACGCAGCACAACACAATAGAATACAACACAGGGAAACACAGCACAATACAACACAACAGAATACAACACAGGGAAACGCAGCACAACACAATAGAATACAACACAGGGAAGCACAGCACAACACAATAGAATACAACACAGGGAAACGCAGCACAATATAACACAACATAATAGAATACAACACAGGGAAACACAGCACAACACAATAGAATACAACACAGGGAAACGCAGCACAACACAATAGAATACAACACAGGGAAACGCAGCACAACACAATAGAATACAACACAGGGAAACGCAGCACAACACAATAGAATACAACACAGGGAAACACAGCACAATACAACACAACACAATAGAATACAACACAGGGAAACGCAGCACAACACAATAGAATACAACACAGGGAAACGCAGCACAACACAATAGAATACAACACAGGGAAACACAGCACAACACAATAGAATACAACACAGGGAAACACAGCACAATACAACACAACAATAGAATACAACACAGGGAAACGCAGCACAATACAACACAACATAACACATCAATATGATACAATTTAATACGATACAAAAAAAAAAAAAACAAAAAAAAAACCCAACAACTCCGCAACACAACACCAATACAATAGGACATAATAAAATAAAATAAATAAATAAAAAAAGAAAGAAAAAAAGTAAAAAGGGCAATGTCCACAATTTCCCCCCCCTCAAGACAGAATGAGCACTGTTCACAAACAAGGCGTGGATGT
Organism: Babylonia areolata; assembly: GCF_041734735.1. NCBI lineage: Eukaryota > Metazoa > Mollusca > Gastropoda > Neogastropoda > Buccinidae > Babylonia > Babylonia areolata. The sequence goes on along the minus strand of NC_134882.1, from coordinate 47,162,697 downwards.
TCACTCTGTCAGTCACAGAGAGGAGCTGAGGGCAAGAAATGTGGATATGACTGCCCACAATACAACACACAACATGGATATGACTGCCCACAATACAACACACAACATGGATATGACTGCCCACAATACAACACACAACATGGATATGACTGCCCACAATACAACACACAACATGGATATGACTGCCCACAATACAACACACAACATGGATATGACTGCCCACAATACAACACACAACATGGATATGACTGCCCACAATACAACACACAACATGGATATGACTGCCCACAATACAACACACAACATGGATATGATTGCCCACACAATACAACACACAACATGGATATGACTGCCCACAATACAACACACAACATGGATATGACTGCCCACAATACAACACACAACATGGATATGACTGCCCACAATACAACACACAACATGGATATGACTGCCCACAATACAACACACAACATGGATATGATTGCCCACAATACAACACACAACATGGATATGACTGCCCACAATACAACACACAACATGGATATGACTGCCCACAATACAACACACAACATGGATATGACTGCCCACAATACAACACACAACATGGATATGATTGCCCACAATACAACACACAACATGGATATGACTGCCCACAATACAACACACAACATGGATATGACTGCCCACAATACAACACACAACATGGATATGACTGCCCACAATACAACACACAACATGGATATGATTGCCCACAATACAACACACAACATGGATATGACTGCCCACAATACAACACACAACATGGATATGATTGCCCGCAATACAACACACAACATGGATATGACTGCCCACAATACAACACACAACATGGATATGATTGCCCACAATACAACACACAACATGGATATGACTGCCCACAATACAACACACAACATGGATATGATTGCCCACAATACAACACACAACATGGATATGATTGCCCACAATACAACACACAACATGGATATGACTGCCCACAATACAACACACAACATGGATATGATTGCCCACAATACAACACACAACATGGATATGACTGCCCACAATACAACACACAACATGGATATGACTGCCCACAATACAACACACAACATGGATATGATTGCCCACAATACAACACACAACAACACAACACAATAATCACTGGGCTGGGAGGGAGGGTGGGGGTGCGGGGGGGGCGGGGGTGGGAGGTGGAGGGAGGGAGGGGAGGGGAGGGGGGGCTTGGGGGCGGGGTGGGGGGTGGGGGGTTAACCTACCAGACAACACAGACTGTTCCTCTTCCTCGTGGCACTGAAGCACGAGCAGTAACAGTAGCAGCCACAGCAGCAGTCTTCCCCACCGCAGAACATTCCCCTTTCTCCGCCCTTCCACCAGGTCCCCTCTCCTCCCCTCCCCTCCGCTCCCTCCCTCCGTCCGTCCATCCGTCCGTCCGTCCCTTCACACTCCGTGTATATTATATTCACCGACAGAAAGTAGCCTTCAGCATCAAGCGATTGACACGGTGCATGGTAGGGGGTGGTGGTGCCACAAAGATACGCCGATGATACAACGATTTCTTGAAGTACTCTTATCAACACCAAATCACAGCAACCACGCGGGCTGACTGAAGAACCGCCGATGAAACAAAAAAACTAAAATTAATAAACACTTGAGAATATCTTGTTTCTTTTTCACAGCAGATATGTATCGTGTATAGATCTGTCCACACACTCTTAACACCTCTTTGAAACTGAAACTGTGGATTAGCTTAGCTAGCTGAGCAAAACGTTTGAACCCTCGAGTTTGAGCGAACAAAAACTCGGACTCAAGGAACGGGGGAATATTCCTCGTAATGTTGTGTTTAAAATGTATCCCTTCTTTTTCAGCTCACTTGCTGGACTTGAGACGAGTTTTTTTTTTTTGTGTTTTTTTTTTAAACTGTGGCACGATACTCTGCATGCTCCCGTGAGTGGATAGAAAAACACATGCACGTGCATATCGAGACCACCTTTAGTATTCGCTCAAACACAGAACAAATATAATCGAACGCGCGCGATCAAGCAAGCGCGCACGCTTACACACACACACACACACACACACACACACACACACACACACACACACGCACAAAGTATAAATGAAGAGCATATTCATGATTTGCTGATACGCGGATCTCTGTGTGTGTGTGTGTGTGTGTGTGTGTGTGTGTGTGTGTGTGTGTGTGTGTGTGTGTGTGTGTGTGTGCGTGTGTGTGTGTGTGTGTGTGTGTGTGTGTGTGTGTGTGTGTGTGTGTGTGTGTGTGTGTGTGTGTGTGTGTGTGTGTGTGTGTGTGTGTGCGTGTGTGTGTATGTGTGTGTGTCGCTGTGAGTGTGTGTGTGACTCTCTCGGTTAATATATCATCGGAAGACATACAACAACAACAACAACAACGACAACAACAACCAAAAAAAAACAAAAAAAAACCTAACAGAATTAACAATCGCTTCCAGGGAAAAGAAAGAAAGCAAGAAAGAAAGCAAGCAAGAAAGAAAGACAATTCTTCACGAACAGTGGCCACACAAAGTGACGATAAGATCACTCTGTCTCCTCCTATTTCCTAATTCTCCTGACACATCACATGTGGGAGCGGCTCGACCGCAACGGTCAACGGACAACGTCAGTGGACAGCGTGACCTGATCAACACACACACACACACACACACACACACACACACACACACACACACACACTCACACACACACAAACACTCACACACACACACACACACACAAACACGTGCGCAGCGCGCGCGCCCACTCCTGTACCCCGCCTCCGCCCGTCTCTCCCCCCCCCCCCCCCCCCCCCCCCCCACACACACAAGGGACGAGTAATAAATTAAAACATTCCTAACTTCGGGCTATTATTCATCGTGAAGTGATATAATTCTTTTTTTTTTTTTTTCTTTTTTTGTTCTTTCCCAACCGCCGTCTCCCCCCTCCACCCCCTCCCCCCCCACAACCTCCCCCTCCCACTCCCACCACCTACCCTCCCCTCAGGCAACCACCACGTGCCACTATCAAGTGACGTCATAAGCTATGACGTAAGCTTCAGGTCAACGAGTCCTTGTAGACGATTTCTTTTCATCGCCGATTTTTTTGTGGTGTGTGTTGCTTGTGAACGGGCGCAATAGCCGAGTGGTTTAAGCGTTGGACTTTCAATCATGAGGGTCTAGGGTTCGAATCTCGATAACGGCGCCTGGTGGGTAAAGGGTGGAGATTTTTTTTTTTTCTTTTCGATCTACCGGATCAACATATGTACAGACCTGCCATAGTGCCTGAACCCCCTTCGTGTGTATACGCACGCAGAAGATCGAATACGCACGTTAAAGATCCTGTAACCCATGTCAGTGTTCGGTGGGTTATGGAGACACAAAAATATCCATGAAAGCATGATTCACGACAGAGTCATCGGCAAATCGATGCTGGGGCGTGTAACGGAAAGAAAGAAAGAAAGAAAGAACAAAGGAATTTTAAAGGTTGCCTGGGGAGGGGGGGGGAGTAAAGGGGGC
>NC_134882.1:47121631-47129131 GCF_041734735.1 Babylonia areolata | reverse complement strand
CACCAAGTCTCTCCCCACCCCCCACACCCCCACCCCTAACCCTATCCTCCCCCACCTCTAATCTTCCCACCTCCATCCACCCACTCTCTCACCCTTTTTAACCTCTGCCCCCCCCACCCCCCACCCCCCAACCCTATCCTCCCCCGCCACCAATCTTCCAACCTCCATCCACCCACTCTCTCACCCTTTTTAACCTCTGACCCCCCCCCTCACCCCCCCCCCCCCACACACACACACACCTCCCTCCCTCACTCTTTCTGACCTCTCTCCCTATCACCCCACCCCAAGATTCACCCCCAACAAACGTGAATCACCACGTGCCATATATACACCTTCGGGCGCGGATTGGCCTGACCAGTCATCTGCGCACCCACAGAGCCCAACCCACCCACCCCCAGGATGACTAGATAGTCCTCGTCGATCCCGACGGACGAACCACATACACCTAATATACTTATATAACTATGTCATGACACCCAGCGCTCCCACCTACCCCCTTACCCCCCCCCCCCCTCCCAACCCCTACAGGATGTGAGGACTCAGCAGCAAGCCCAGCAACCCAGGGATGCTCCCCGATAACTGAACGAAGCCCTGCCTGGAAACCACTGATCACCTCACTTCAAACAGGGGAAGAGGGGGTGGGGAAGGGGGGTGGGGACTTCAACAGTCGCAGAAGCATCTCTCTCTCTCTCTCTCTCTCTCTCTCTCTCTCTCCACACACACACACACATGCACGCACACACACACACACGCCCACCACATCCACCGATACGGACCCCTCTCTCTCTCTCCATATCTATCTATATCAATCTATCCATCTATTTATATATTATATACATCTTTGTTAGTTATTTATGCACAGCAGACTGTATTCAGAAAAAAAAATGAAGCCATGTCACCCATGAAATAAAGTGATCATTGTTGATGAGTGCGATTTTTGATCAAGTCTGGCACAACTTTACGGCCGGGGTGGTTGGCAGGTGGAGTAAGGGACACTGTATGACATCGAATGAAGAGGTTGTGCCGGATTTGACGGGAAACACCACGACCTCTCTGTCTCTTGTTGGTTCCTCTGCGTCAGTCTCTCTACCCCCTCCCTTCCTCTTGCTCTTTTTTCTGTCTTGGATTTGACGGACGCAACAGCCGAGTGGTTAATTAACTCTCTCCATACGAACGGCGAAAGAGAAGACGTTAACAGCGTCTCACCCCAATTACCACCATCAAAATATTGCAAGCGGAAGGCTCTTATACTGGAGAGGTGAATGTTGACAAAGAATACCACAATTCTGACGACGGAAGCTAAAAGGTTGGGTCATTGAGACACCCACTGGACATCCGAGGGGTCTGTGTAGAGGAGAAGAGAGGACTGGGCGTACTGAGTGAGTTAAAGCGTTGGACTTTCAATCTTAGGGTCCCGGGTGCGAATCCCGGTTACGGCGCCTGGTGGGTAAAGGGTGTAGATTCCCCCCCCCCCCCGGCCCCCCCATCCCCCCCCAGGTCAGCAGATGTGTAGACTGACTAGTGCCTGAACCCCCTTCGTGTGTTATACGAAGACAGAAGATTAATTACGCACGTTATAGATCTCGTAATCCATGTCAGCGTCCGGTGGGTTATGGAAACAAGAACATCCTCGACTGACATGCATCCACCACCCCCACCCCCCGAAAAGGACAGTATGCCTACATAGCACGGGTAAAAACGGTAATAAACGTAACAGCCCACATGTACATGCGAGTGAACGTGAGAGTGGCTAGCCAACGAAGAAGAAGAAGAAGGAGACTCTCTTTCATTCGAAATAAAGCTGAGAGTGTGTGTATGTGTGCAGGGGGGGTGAATATTTGTTTTAAATAATGTTTGGTATTTTGTGTTCAATTTTTCTTCTTTTTTTTTTTTTTGATACGTATGTGTTCTATTAATTTTGTAAACACCTAGGGCTTATTTTCAAGATTAGGCGTAAATGCTCACAATAAAGAAGAAGAAGAGAGTAGGGTATACGGTAGGGATGTGGGGGTGGGGGTGGGGGTTGGGGGGTTGGGGGGGGGGGAAAACGCTATCGTTGCCAAGAATCAGAATACTCTGTTCTTTGTCCCAGTGACGTAACCATAAGGTATACACCCTTTCCATATATCATTTGAGATAATTTGAAGACAACCTTACAATCCCTTCCCCCTAACCTCCCCCCACCACCCTTCTTCTACACCCCCCCACCCCCCTCCACCAACCCCCCCCAGCTGTCCAATCGTGTGCCTGCTCATTAAAAAAAAAAAAGTAGGTCAGAAAAAAGGGGCCAGTACTGACACGACAGTTGATGGACACAGGCAGCTCTCCGGTACTAAAGATATAAATGGTACTCACCCATCACTGCACGTATCCACGGCCATCTTGACAGTACGCACGTACGCCTCGAATATAAATGGAATCTGAAAACAGAAGAAAAAATAGTTTTGAGGAATGGATTTGTACGACAGGTTTTTTTTTTTTTTTTTTTAAAAAGAAAGAAAGAAAGAAAGAAAAAGCCTATATTTCCGGGTTGTGGCTGGTGTGTGTATGTGTGCTGTGTGCGTGCGTGCGCACTTGCTTGCAGTGTGCTCTATGCGTGCCTACGTGGTGTGTGTGTGTGTGTGTGTGTGTGTGTGTGTGTGTGTGTGTGTGGAAGCACGCGCAAAGAAGTGTGTATATATCCGTGTGCACGCTCTTCGTTATTAATTGGTATTTCTTAGTTTCATTGTACCGTAAAACTTATTGAAATATGAGTTTCACTTACGGTCTAAAAAGGAAATATTCTCTCTCTCTCTCTCTCTCTCTCTCTGTGTGTGTGTGTGTGTGTGTGTGTGTACATATACATATCTATCTGTATATATCACACAGCGGTTAAACATGCAAATATGTTGTCCCCAACCTTCTCAACTACTGGATGCAACAAACACTTGACTCCTCAGTGACTTCTACGTACCTGTAGTGTATTTCCACCGTCTGAACCTGCTGGTACTTTAGTGCTGCATCTATCGTATCGCACGTCACTGTTACCACAGAACTTGTGTGTATATGGTGTTTGCTGGTATTGTACCCACTGTCCAGACACGAACTCCCCCCAAAAAACATGGGCCTACATGCTACTCGCCTCGTTACAGCGATGAAGTCAGTCCCATGTACGGACAGTCAGAGAGATTATGATTATAATTATTATTGTCTGTCTGTCGCGAACCAGTTAGACTTCTTCTTCATTCTTCTGTGTTCGTGGGCTGCAACTCCCACGTTCACTCGTATATGCGCGAGTGGGCTTTTACGTGTATGACCGTTTTTAACCCGCCATGTAGGCAGCCATACTCCGCTTTCGGGGGTGTGCATGCTGGGTATGTTCTTCTTTCCATAACACACCGAACGCTGACATGGATTACAGGATCTTTAACGTGCGTATTTGATCTTCTGCTTGCGTATACACACGGAGGGGGTTCAGGCACTAGCAGGTCTGCACATATGTTGACCTGAGAGATCGGAAAAATCTCCACCCTTTACCCACCAGGCGCCGTCACCGTGATTCGAACCCGGGACCCTCAGATTGAAAGTCCAACGCTTTAACCGCTCGGCTATTGCGCCCGTCGAACCAGTTAGACAAATCTCCATCACCACTGACACACTGCGAAACCTGGCTGATTTTTGTTTCTCCTTCATCATCACCATCCTCCTCTCCTCCTCCTCATTATCATTATCGTCATCATCAAATTCTTCTTCTTCTTCTCTTTCGTTCCTTCTTGTTTTCATTCACGTGAGTCGCTTTCAGTTCACCCGGCAGACGAAATTTCAAACACGTATTCAGTGTTAGTATGTTGGTTGGTTTTCAGATGACTTGTTTTCAATGTAATGGGTAAATCAAATGTTTGATTCAAAGAGGAATTTAATGCGTTAGCTGTGTAAATGTAGAGTACGGTTTTCTTTCTTTCTTTTTGAGTTCTTTGACTGAAATTGACGTTCGCTCGCATGTACGAGTTGGCCTTTACCTGTATGATTGTTTTTGCTCTGCTGTTAAGGCAGCCATACTCCGATTTCGGGGGTTGTGTAATAAATATCATCATCAACGACTGATAGTTTATTGCCTGATCTTTTGCTCTTTGCAAAAGGAACTCTATACTACCCCCCCCCCACCCCCCCGCCCCCCTCTTTCATTTTTACCCCCTCTACTCTTCACTCCACAACCCTTACTCCTTCCTTCCCACCCAACTCCAAATCTTCCCTCCCCACCCCCCCACCCCATCCCACAACCCCTTCCCCACCTCATCCCCCGGGAGACTTGTCATCTCGGTTAAAAAGGTCTTGTATGTCTCGTACCCCACTTTCTAAAAATAGATGGATAGCGCATGCCTTCTTTGAGCCCCTTTGCTGACTGAAGCCAGCGGAAGTGTTCAATCAGCCATTTTGCTTCTCGTATCAGTATGGCGCGAAGCGGTGACTGCATATGTGTAGCCGAGCGCTCAGCTTTCACTTGCTCGCGGCGTTAGTTAAGCTGACACTCCTGTGGGTGTCTCCACTGCAAGTTTGCGCCATGTGTTACTGCACTGCTTTCCTGTAATAACTTTGGTAGATAAACCATCACTGGAAGAGCATGTAGGAACAGTCAGCATAGGCGGCAGAACAATCACAAACCTACGTTTTGCCGACGACATTGATGGACTGGCTGGAAAAGAAGAAGAACTGGCAAGCCTGGTCAAACATCTAGACAAAGCCTCCACATCGTATGGAATGCAAATCAGTGCGGAGAAAACCAAACTGATGACTAACAACACCAACGGCATCAGCATTGACATCAAAGTCAACGACGAAAAGCTTAAAACAGTCCACAGCTTCAAATATCTGGGAGCAATCGTGTCAGATGAAGGATCTAAACCAGAAGTACTCTCGAGAATTGCCCAAACAACAATGGCACTCAACAAGCTGAACACCATCTGGAACAACAAAAACATCGCTCTCAGCTCAAAAATCAGACTGATGCGTTCCCTGGTTATATCACTATTGCTCTACGCCTGCGAGACTTGGACCCTGACTGCAGACATCGAGAGAAGAATCCAAGCTGTCGAGATTAGATGCTTTCGTAGACTACTTGGCATCTCCTACAGAGACCACATCACTAACACGGAAGTGAAGAACAGAATCAAGCAAAGTATTGGACCCTACGAAGACCTTCTGTCCATAGTGAAAAAACGCAAACTTAGGTGGTATGGACACATCTCCCGATCATCTGGTCTTGCCAAAACGTTCCTGCAAGGCACCGTACAAGGAGGCAGAAGGAGAGGACGGCAGAAGAAGAGATGGGAAGACAACATCCGGGGGTGGACAGGCTTGACGCTCGGTGACGCCCTGAGGAAATCAGAAAACCGTGAAGAGTGGAGAGGGGTGGTGGCCAGGTCAGCAGCGGTGCCCCAACGGTCTGAACCCAGACTACGGGAGAGGTGAAGGTGAAGGTGAAGATAAACCATTGGCAGATTTCAATCAAGACACACCATTTGGCATGTCGTGGGGGCAAGCATAATACGATTTCATCGAAGATACACGGTTACAGTTCAGAAACTACCACCCGTTAGCAGACGACTTGTCAACGGACTGACGGCCGGATACGAGAAACAATATGGCGTCCAGTCGGCTTCAGCTTTCCTGGCCAATGAGCTATCCATGTATTTTTAAAGCAATGGTCGTACCCCGCTGACCTGTACTGACTTTAAACTCTTTTCCTGTTAGCGCTGTTTTCTTCTTCTTCTTCTTATCTTGACAGGCAGGGAGACGGAACAGAGAACGGAAAGAATGACGATGTGACAAACTGGAGACGTGACCTATCCATCTTTATTATCAAAACACCTTGTCGGGAGTGGTGAGGGAGGGAAAGGAGGAGACGGAGGGGAGGGGGGGTGGGAGGCTACATCGTCCAAGATGTGAGGTAACGAAAAAAAAGAAAAAAGAAAAAAAAAAGAGTAGTATAGAGTTCCATAATTATAAAGATATCTCCTATCTTGTTCATATTATGAGAAGTGTCCTTAGTTTTGTCCTCTCTCTCTCTCTCTCTCTCTCTCTCTCTCTCTCTCTCTCTATATATATATATATATATATATATATATATGTGTGTGTGTGTGTGTGTGTGTGTGTGTGTGTGTGTCTTTATTTCTGTCTGTCTTTCACATAGTATCGTTGTTGTGCTTATGTTTGTCTCCCCCTGTTGTTTGTGCAGTTTATAATAATGAAGGAAAGAGTCCAGAAAATGCAATAATTATGTATATCCTATATCCTCCTTCTCAGTATATATATGTCATAATTATGTATATCCTATATCCTCTTCAGTTCTATATATATGTCATAATTATGCATATCCTCCTTATATATATATATATATATATATCTATATATATATATATATCTTAATCATGTATATCCTATATCCTCCTTCTATATATATATATATATCTTAATCATGTATATCCTATATCCTCCTTCTATATATATATATATATATATATATATATGTCATAATTATGTATATCCTATACCCTCCTTCTATATATATGTCATAATTATGTATATCCTCCTTCTCTCTCTATATATATATGTATATATATATATCTATCTATCTATATATCTATATATATATATGTGTGTGTGTGTCATAATTATGTATACCCTATATCCTCCTTCTATATACATGTCATAATCATGTATATCCTATATCTTCCAAAAAGATTGAGTGCTCGACCGTTTATATAACAGGGACCACGTACTAACTCTTACCCCCCCCCCCCCCAAGCCCCCTCCCCCTCACTTGTAATCCACCCTTCAACCCCCCCCCCCCCCCGCCCCCCAACCCCCTTCCCCTTTTACCTATTATTTAACAGGACACACATTCCTCCGTTTCGGAGTGACGAGATAAGGGAGACAAACCGGAATTACCTCCCGTCCTTACATTCCCCCCCCCCCCCCCCTCCGACCCCCCGCAACCCCTACGCCGCCCTCCCCCTCCCACACACACACACACACACGGAACACTCACCCCCCCCCCCCCCACACACACACACACACGGAACACTCACCCCCCCCCCCCCCCCCCCCCACACACACACACACCCTCCTTCCCTGCATTCCGCGTTCTCACGTTCTCCCCCTCTCACACCTATACATCAAGTCCGTCGACTCAGTGAGCCAGGAAGAATGGAATGCCTTCCCTCAGCAGTCCTGGTATAATTTTTTATACCTCTGTGTAAAGCGATGGACTGGTCTGCTCAGTACTATGTAGTTCCCCGCAATGGGTTCAGTTGTGGTTTGTGTTGTGGTTGTTGTGGTGGTGGTGGTGGTTTTGGTGTGTGTGTGTGTGTGTGTGTGTGTGTGTGTGTGTGTGTGTGTGTCCCTCTCTCTCTCTCTCTCTCTCTATCTGTGTGTGTGTGTGTGTGTGTGTGTGTGTGTCCGTCGCTCTCTCTCTATCTGTGTGTGCGTGTGCGAGTGCATGTGTGTATGTGTGTGTGTTTG
>NC_134882.1:47114131-47116631 GCF_041734735.1 Babylonia areolata | reverse complement strand
TGTGTGTGTGTGTGTGTGTGTGGAAAGGACGGTGGGCTGAACTCTGTGTGCATGTGTGTGCGCGCGCGCGCGCGCGTGTGTGTGGAAGGAACGGTGAACTGAACTGAACTCTGTGTGTGTGTGCGCGCGTGTGTGTGTGTGTGCGTGTGTATGTATGACTGTGCGCGCGCTTGCGCTTATGTGTCTTAGCTGAAAACTGCGTAACACACACACACACACACACACACACACACACACACACACACACACACACATACACACACACACACTTCACTGTTTTCATGTCTATTTTCTCTTCCCCCCCCCCCTTTTTTTTTTAAAGAGGTTTTGATGTAAAAGCAGTTGTTGATTATTCAATAACCATCGTGAAAATTAATAAAACGTTGACTTGAAATTTCTTGACACACACACACACATATCACAATCCCTGCTATGCCGCAGAACATCGTTGCTCGACTGATGCTTTTCACATAGGTACATCTCCGTGACACGCCCGCAATCCGGCCGTAGACAAAACGTGTGAATACGAATAACGGAGTCAGTGAAACACTCGACAGCTGATTAATTCCAGAGACACTGTGACTGCCTGGTCACGATGTGAAGATGACAGTTTCAGTTTCACTTTCTCAAGGAGGCGTCACTGCGTTCGGACAAATCCATACACGCTACACCACATCTGTTGAGCAGATGCCTGACCAGCAGCATAACCCAACGCGCTTAGTCAGGCCTTGAGAAAAAAGAAAAGAAAAGAAAAAAAAAAGGTGAACAAATAATAGATAAATACATAAAAAAAAAGAACTACTACAAGGCCTTGAGTGCATGCTTACATATTTGTGTACCTATGAAAGTGGATTTCATTTTACGTAATTTCGCCAGAGGACAACACTCTCGTTGCCATGGGTTCTTTTTCAGTGCGCCAAGTGCGTGCTGCACACGGGACCTCGGTTTATTGTCTCATCCGAAAGACTAGACGCTCAGTTTGATTTTCCAGGAGAAAGGGCGAGAGCGGGATTCGAACCCACACCCTCACGGACTCTCTGTATTGGCAGCTGAGCGTCTTAACCATTCTTCCACCTTCCTCCCTAAAATGCTCTCCCGGCGGGGAATTGAACCCCGATCTCCCGCGTGACAGGCGGGGATACTGACCACTACACTACCGAGGAGCTGAAGATGACAATGGTTTGGTAATGAAGTGACGTGATGCGGCGCGGCCCTGTGCGCATGTATTAATTAACTCACTCAGTACGGCCAGTCCTCTCTTCTCCTCTACACAGACCCCTCGGATGTCCAGTGGGTGTCTGAATGACCCAACCTTTAGCTTCCGTCGTCAGAATTGTGGTATTCTTTGTCAACATTCACGTCTTCAGTATAAGAGCCTTCCGCTTGCAATATTTTGATGATGGTAATTGGGGTGAAACGCTGTTAACCTCGTCTCTTTCGCCGTTCGTATGGAAAGAGTTAAGGAGGCCAGACGCTTCAGTTTCCAGTTTCAGTAGCTCAAGGAGGCGTCGCTGCCGGTTCGGACAAATCCATATACGCTACACCACATCCGTGCCAAGCAGATGCCTGACCAGTAGCGTAACCCAACGCGCTTAGTCAGGCCTTGAGAAAAAAGAAAAGAAAAGAAAAAAAAAGGTGAACAAATAATAGATGAATACATAAAAAAAGAACTACTACTACTACTACTACTAATAATAATAATATGCCAGACGCTACAGTCAAATAACGACTTTTTTTCTCTCCGACTATATCTCTCTTTTTTTTTCTTTTCTTTTTTTGTCTACTAGGTGTATCATCACTTGTGGATCACAAAAAAGTGTTCTTAGATTTCTGTGAATACCCGTTGCAATGGAATGAAATCAAAATGGCCGCCAAACAATGTATCAACGAAATCCGGTTTGTGGTCCATGTGGTGCATGCAGACACTTTTTGTTATGTGGACTTGATACACAATGACATTATCTTCATTTTCACGTGAGATTGTGTTGATTCTTCAATTATTGTACTTTTTTATGAATTTTTGAAATTTGGGGTATTGCGAAATCCTCAAAATTTACAATGGGTAAAAAGATTGGAACTGCTATGAATTAAAACCCAGAGAATATTTTCATACATACTCGTGACAATACATACTTCAATAACATGTCATAAAACAATCATGCAAAGTCTCATGGTTGTAGGTTTACTCATCATTGAGCAAGTCCAAGGTATGTTGTCAAGGCCAGAAACTTGACGACTTGCGTCGAAATTGAACAAAAAATTATTAATAAACACTTTCGTGATTCAGCGAGCAATCTTTATTGGCAATATTTTCATTGTTAAAGAAATCTTTACAGTGGAAAAACAACAACAACTTATGCATATGATAGAAGAGATGTTCAAGAGTCAAAATCCATCAAAAACCCAAATCATGAAAAATCATCATTTTGGTCTCTTTTGCACTGCCGTGCCCCCCCCGCCCCCCCCCCCACCCCCCCCCCCCCCCCCCCCCCCCCCCCCC
>NC_134882.1:47106631-47111631 GCF_041734735.1 Babylonia areolata | reverse complement strand
CGCACACACACACACACACACACACACACACACACACACACACACACACACACATTCCACGTAAAAAAAACCGCGATGACAAGTGAGGCAGAGGGTGGGAACAGGGCATTCATTTGTTTCGTGTCAGCGAAAAATTCGGGACGTGATGATGTCTCCAGGAGGTACAACAAATTTAGACACGCACTTCTCCCATGACCTTACATTTCTCCGGTTCTGGGTCATAGTTAGCTGACCCTTTCTGCACATGCGTGTGAATGTTAAATGAGCATCTGGAATATCACAAGGTTACACACTGATAAGTGTCGGATATAATGCGTGTGAATGTTAAATGAGCAGTTGGAATATCACAAGGTTACACTCTGATATGTGTCGGATATAATGCGTGTGAATGTTAAATGAACAGTTGGAATATCACAAGGTTACACACTGATATGTGTCGGATATAATGCGTGTGAATGTTAAATGAACAGTTGGAATATCACAAGGTTACACACTGATAAGTGTCGGATATATATGCGTATGAATGTTAAACTACGAAAAAAAATAGCAGAGTGGTGGTAGAAAACATTTTTTAGTTACACACACACACACACACACTCCCCCACCCCCACCATTTTCACCCCTCGGATTCGGTATCCCTCAAAATCAAGCAGAAATGTTAACAGATGAAGGCCTTTAAGTGTCTGCTAACAAAACAGGCAACTCTTGCTGATGATGAGGGTGAGTTATGATTATCACATTGTGTGATTTTAGTAAGAAGAAGAAGAAGAAGAAGAAGAAGAAGAAGAAGAAGAAAACAAACAAACAAAAAAAAAAAAAAAAACAAAAAAAAACCCACTTTCGCTTTTGTTTCGAGCACCTAACAAACTATCTGTCTCTGTTCTATTTTCTGAACTGAGCGTGTCAGTCTGCGTGAGCGTGCATGCTATGAGCACCTTAACTTTCATAGTCCATGCAAAAGTTACCTTTTGTTGTTGCTGTTGTCCTGCTTGCACATGTGGTAACTGAAGCCAACAGAAACTGAACTGCCTCAGTGCTTTCTTGACTTCAGTGTTCCGATATGAAACAATATTTGTATTTGTATTTCTTTTTATCACAACAGATTTCTCTGTGTGAAATTCGGGCTGCTCTCCCCAGGGAGAGCGCTTCGCTACACTACAACGACACCCATTTTTCTACTGTTTTTTTTTTCCTGCGTGTAGTTTTATTTGTTTTCCCTATCGAAGTTTTTCTACAGAATTTTGCCAGGAACAAGCCTTTTGTTGCCATGGGTTCTTTTACGTGCGCTAAGTGCATGCTGCACACGGGACCTCGGTTTATCGTCTCATCCGAATGACTAGCGTCCAGACCACCACTCAAGGTCTAGTGGAGGGGGAGAAAATACTGGCGGCTGAGACATGATTCGAACCAGCGCGCTCAGATTTTCTCGCTTCTGCCGAGGCGGACGCGTTACCTCTAGGCAACACTGACATTACCAAAAATTAATGAACACCTCGATCTCTACACGATATTTTAACTCACATAGTGAACTCCCTTAGCTACCCCCCCCCCCCACCCCGCTACCCTTTGTGTTTTCTTGATGTTTTCTTTTTTTTTTTTTTTTTGCTTTTTCTTAACGTATTTGTTTAAAAACAAACAAAAAAACAAAACAAAACAAAAAACAAAGATGAATGCTGACTTCTGCCCTCTGTATAGTTCCGTCTAGAAGAAAACGCTCACTTCTTGATTTTATTTATCTGTTTTTTAATGCATGTCTCAGTCTGTCTGGCTGTATGTCAGAGAACACACACACACACACACACACACACATTCCACGTACTGGTACAAAAACACCATGTCAAGTGAAGCGGCGGGTCAGGAACAGGTCATAGGTCATTCACTTGTTTCGTGTCAGCGAAAATTCAAGACGCAAGTCCGCACTTCTTCTTGTCCTTTGTCAGTCCTGATGCTAGTTCTCATTATTCAACATAGAAGTAAGCTATTTGTCCGCCATCCCCGCTGCTCATGCGATGACGACGGTAAGGTGGACATGAAAATTATAGGATAAACCAACAAGTCTAAAGCCTTAGACAACAACAATAAACAACAACAACAACCCCACTTCCCCCCCGCCCCCCCAAAAAAACAAAAACAAACAACAACAAAAAAAAACCAACCAAACAAAAAAACAACAAAACAACACGCATTTGGTGGAAACGTACACGTAAAACTGACAGCACGCGGTCCGCATGTATTTCTAGGCAACCCACGTGCCCCACTCCCAACCCCTTCTTCTTTTTTTTTTTTTTTTTTTTTGACTCACTTGTGTAAACAAAGTGAGTCTATGTTTTAACCCGGTGTTCGGTTGTCTGTGTGTGTGTGTGTGTGTGTGTGTGTGTCCGTGGTAAACTTTAACATTCGGACATTTTCTCTGCAACTACTTTGTCAGTTGACACCAAATTTGGCATAAAAATAGGAAAAACTGAGTTCTTTCCAGTCATCTTGTTTAAAACAATATTGCACCTCTGGGATGGGCACAAAATTTTTTTTAAAAATGAAGCCTAATTATATGCAAACTGCATTTAATGTTATATTTATATTTTTTTGTATTCTCTAAACTTGGCACTTTGATCTGATATTCTGACCCAACAACTAGAGCAGTCATTATTATCATTTTTTGTTCAAACAGGAACTTCTTTTGCTAAGCATGGAAGTTTTATTTATTTTGCAAACGTTTTGGTGCAGATAGTAAAAAAGGGAAATTACTCTGTAATTAATGCTAGGGGAGTTAATTTGCTTTAAACTGATCTTTCTCATCTTAAACATTACATTTTGAAATTATACTCAATACATAAAAAGCTTGGATTTAAAAAAAAAAAGTGTATCACAAGTGAGTCTTGAAGGCTTTGCCTCTCTTGTTTCTTTTTTTTTTTTTTTTTTTTTTTTAAACTGTACAAGATCGAGTATCTACTGAAGTGCGGCTCGACATATAGTGGGTGTACAAAAAATACATACCGCTTGAGAACTTGCATATTTCATTATATATATATATATTTTTTTTTTAAAGGCCTGGTGAAATGACGCCGCCTAATTCCCGGCAAACAGCCGTGTGTGTATTCAGACAATGTAATGAGCAACACTTGGGCTGTAACCAGACGTGCTTGCTCAATTTTTTTTTTTTCAATGGAAACCTACAGCTATTACAATTTATACTACTGAATAACTGTTACATCGATTTTTCAAGCTGTTCATGGCACATATGTGGAGTGATGGCCTAGAGGTAACGCGTCCGCCTAGGAAGCGCGCTGGTTCGAATCACGGTTCAGCCGCCGATATTTTCTCCCCCTCCACTAGACCTTGTGTGGTGGTCTGGACGCTAGTCATTCGGATGAGACGATAAACCGAGGTCCCGTGTGCAGCATGCACTTAGCGCACGTAAAAGAACCCACGGCAACAAAAGGCTTGTTCCTGGCAAAATTCTGTAGAAAAATCCACATCGATAGGAAAAACAAATAAAACTACACGCAGGAAAAAATACAAAAAAAATGGGTGGCGCTGTAGTGTAGCGACGCGCTCTCCCTGGGGAGAGCAGCCCGAATTTCACACAGAGAAATCTGTTGTGATAAAAAGAAATACAAATACAAATACAAATGTGAAACAGCCGTTAGTGTGTTCAATGCCATTAGGCCAGTGGTAGCAGACCGTGATATGCTGCCTGCATAATTCAAATCTCTTTCCTCAATTTTTAATTTCAATAACGTTTTATATAAATACACATTATATATAAACGTTTGTGTCGTGCTCCAATGGCTTTGTGTGAAGTTTGTATTTCGGCAGCATACTAGCTGTAGCCGCCACGTCAGTCGCCACCTTCAAGTACGGACAGTGCTTGATCATTGCTCAGTACATGTAGTACATGGCAAACGTCACGCACATCTGCGGGACAGCGTACTAGGCCCACCTTGTGGCCACAGTATCAGCGTGGGTTTGAAGTGTGACTGAGGATCATCATATTTCAACAGCCAGCTTCCCGTGAAAGCAAGCATGGCAGCTCTGCGGCCACGCGGACCACCCCTGACAGAATGTGGGCCGAGCACACATCAGTCAGACTGTCCGTGTCTTACAGCCTGGATTTGGGCCTTAATCCTTGACTTGCCACACGTGGGTCAGGTGTGAACACCTGTATTTACATGCAACTGAGGATACATGAATGCTCCTGCGCGCATGCATGCTTGCATACCATACACACACACGACACACAAACGCATGCACACCACTGAGAGCCCGGATGGTGCGCGTGCAGACACGCACACACACACATACACTGACACACACACACACACACACACGCATGCACGCACGCACGCACTGGCACGTACATGCGCAGGCACGCGCGCGCCGCGCCGCATTCACACACACACATACAAAGAGACAAACACAAACATGCACATTACATAGACAAACACGCACGCATACACAGGAAAGTAAAGTTCCAACTAGAGCCGTGAAGAAATGCTTTACGTTGGTCACAGCACATTGAGAGACGGGAGGAAGGGGGATTTGGGGGGCGGGGGGTTGGAGTAGGGGGTCATTTTAACCTTCACCGTACTTTGTGGGTCTGACAGACCCATTTTTGCCTTAAAAAATGCCTTTAAAATATATTTGGTGTCCGATTAATTTGAAATTTCATGACTTTTGTTGTCACAACATATGCATCATTTTAGTAAATTAATGTACACTTTAACTGATTAGTTAATCAGTTACGTAATTGTGAAAATTTTTACCTGCATTCCTACGTTGTGGGTCTTACAGACCCATACTCCCCAAAGAAGAGAAAACACTAAGTACCCTTATTCGTAATTCGTGGGTCTCTCAGACCCATACTCGCAAAAGAAGGGAACAAACCAATAATCCCTTTGTACTACGTGGAACGAAGTGATTGTGCGTACATGACTGATGACACATAGGCTACCTCACTGCTTCTGTAGTTGGCTGGCACATCGCATCCGGGCTCTCACGGG
>NC_134882.1:47085599-47103099 GCF_041734735.1 Babylonia areolata | reverse complement strand
AGTAGGGTATACGGTAGGGATGTTTGGGGGAGGGGGGGGGGGAAACGCTATCGTTGCCAAGAATCAGAATACTCCGTTCTTTGTCCCAGTGACGTAACCATAAGGTATACACCCTTTCCATATATCATTTGAGATAATTTGAAGACAACCTTACAATCCCTTCCTCCTAACCCCCCCACCACCACCACCCTTCTACACCCCCACCCCCCTCCACCAACCCCCCAGCCGTCCAATCGTGTACTTGCTCATTAAAAAAAAAAAAGTAGGTCAGAAAAAAGGGGCCAGTACTGACACGACAGTTGATGGACACAGGCAGCTCTCCGGTACTAAAGATATAAATGGTACTCACCCATCACTGCACGTATCCACGGCCATCTTGACAGCACGCACGTACGCCTCGAATATAAATGGAATCTGAAAACAGAAGAAAAAATAGTTTTGAGGAATGGATTTGTACGACAGGGTTAAAAAAAAAGAAAGAAAGAAAGAAAAAAAAGCCTATATTTCCGGGTTGTGGCTGGTGTGTGTGTGTGCTGTGTGCGTGCGTGCGCACTTGCTTGCTTACGTGTGTGCTCTATGCGTGCCTACGTGGTGTGTGTGTGTGTGTGTGTAAGCACGCGCAAAGAAGTGTGTATATATCCGTGTGCGCGCTCTTCGTTATTAATTGGTATTTCTTAGTTTCATTGTACCGTATAACTTATTGAAATATGAGTTTCACTTACGGTCTAAAAAGGAAATATTCTCTCTCTGTGTGTGTGTGTGTGTGTGTGTGTGTGTGTGTACATATACATATCTATCTGTATATATCACACAGCGGTTAAACATGCAAATATGTTGTCCCCAACCTTCTCAACTACTCGATGCAACAAACACTTGACTCCTCAGTGACTTCTACGTACCTGTAGTGTATTTCCACCGTCTGAACCTGCTGGTACTTTAGTGCTGCATCTATCGTATCGCACGTCACTGTTACCACAGAACTTGTTGTGTATATGGTGTTTGCTGGTATTGTACCCACTGTCCAGACACGAACTCCCCCCCAAAACAAAAAAAACAAGGGCCTACATGCTACTCGCCTCGTTACAGCGATGAAGTCAGTCCCAGGTACGGACAGTCAGAGAGATTATGATTATAATTATTATTGTCTGTCTGTCGCGAACCAGTTAGACTTCTTCTTCATTCTTCTGTGTTCGTGGGCTGCAACTCCCACGTTCACTCGTATATGCGCGAGTGGGCTTTTACGTGTATGACCGTTTTTAACCCGCCATGTAGTCAGCCATACTCCGCTTTCGGGGGTGTGCATGCTGGGTATGTTCTTCTTTCCATAACACACCGAACGCTGACATGGATTACAGGATCTTTAACGTGCGTATTTGATCTTCTGCTTGCGTATACACACGGAGGGGGTTCAGGCACTAGCAGGTCTGCACATATGTTGACCTGGGAGATCGGAAAAATCTTCACCCTTTACCCACCAGGCGCCGTCACCGTGATTCGAACCCGGGACCCTCAGATTGACAGTCCAACGCTTTAACCGCTCGGCTATTGCGCCCGTCGAACCAGTTAGACAAATCTCCATCACCACTGACACACTGCGAAACCTGGCTGATTTTTGTTTGTCCTTCATCATCACCATCCTCCTCTCCTCCTCCTCATTAGCATTATCGTCATCATCAAATTCTTCTTCTTCTTCTCTTTCGTTCCTTCTTGTTTTCATTCACGTCAGTCGCTTTCAGTTCACCCGGCAGACGAAATTTCAAACACGTATTCAGTGTTAGCATGTTCGTTGGTTTTCAGATGACTTGTTTTCAATGTAATAGGTAAATCAAATGTTTGATTCAAAGAGGAATTTAATGCGTTAGCTGTGTAAATGTAGAGTACGGTTTTCTTTCTTTCTTTCTTTTTGAGTTCTTTGGCTGAAATTTACGTTCGCTCGCATGTACGAGTTGGCCTTCAGGTGTATGATTGTTTTTGCTCTGCTGTTAAGGCAGCCATACTCCGGTTTCGGGGGTTGTATGATAAATATCCATCAACGACTGATAATTTATTGCCTGACCTTTTGCTCTTTGCAAAAGGAACTCTATACTACCCCCCCCACCCCCCCGCCCCCCTCTTTCATTTTTACCCCCTCTACTCTTCACTCCACAACCCTTACTCCTTCCTTCCCACCCAACTCCAAATCTTCCCTCCCCATCCCCCACCCCATCCCCACAACCCCTTCCCCACCTCATCCCCCGGGAGACTTGTCATCCCGGTTAAAAAGGTCTTGTATGTGTCGTTCCCCACTGGTCTAAAAATAGATGGATAGCGCATGCCTTCTTTGAGCCCCTTTGCTGACTGAAGCCAGCGGAAGTGTTCAATCAGCCATTTTGCTTCTCGTATCAGTGTGGCGCGAAGCGGTGACTGCATATGTGTAGCCGAGCGCTCAGCTTTCACTTGCTCGCGGCGTTAGTTAAGCTGACACTCCTGTGGGTGTCTCCACTGCAAGTTTGCGCCATGTGTTACTGCACTGCTTTCCTGTAATAACTTTGGTAGATAAACCATCACTGGAAGAGCATGTAGGAACAGTCAGCATAGGCGGCAGAACAATCACAAACCTACGTTTTGCCGACGACATTGATGGACTGGCTGGAAAAGAAGAAGAACTGGCAAGCCTGGTCAAACATCTAGACAAAGCCTCCACATCGTATGGAATGCAAATCAGTGCGGAGAAAACCAAACTGATGACTAACAACACCAACGGCATCAGCATTGACATCAAAGTCAACGACGAAAAGCTTAAAACAGTCCACAGCTTCAAATATCTGGGAGCAATCGTGTCAGATGAAGGATCTAAACCAGAAGTACTCTCGAGAATTGCCCAAACAACAATGGCACTCAACAAGCTGAACACCATCTGGAACAACAAAAACATCGCTCTCAGCTCAAAAATCAGACTGATGCGTTCCCTGGTTATATCACTATTGCTCTACGCCTGCGAGACTTGGACCCTGACTGCAGACATCGAGAGAAGAATCCAAGTTGTCGAGATTAGATGCTTTCGTAGACTACTTGGCATCTCCTACAGAGACCACATCACTAACACGGAAGTGAAGAACAGAATCAAGCAAAGTATTGGACCCTACGAAGACCTTCTGTCCATAGTGAAAAAACGCAAACTTAGGTGGTATGGACACATCTCCCGATCATCTGGTCTTGCCAAAACGTTCCTGCAAGGCACCGTACAAGGAGGCAGAAGGAGAGGACGGCAGAAGAAGAGATGGGAAGACAACATCCGGGGGTGGACAGGCTTGACGCTCGGTGACGCCCTGAGGAAATCAGAAAACCGTGAAGAGCGGAGAGGGGTGGTGGCCAGGTCAGCAGCGGTGCCCCAACGGTCTGAACCCAGACTACGGGAGAGGTGAAGGTGAAGGTGAAGATAAACCATTGGCAGATTTCAATCAAGACACAGCATTTGGCATGTCGTGGGGGCAAGCATAATACGATTTCATCGAAGATGCACGGTTACAGTTCAGAAACTACCACCCGTTAGCAGACGACTTGTCAACGGACTGACGGCCGGATACGAGAAACAATATGGCGTCCAGTCGGTTTCAGCTTTCCTGGCCAATGAGCTATCCATGTATTTTTAGAGCAATGGTCGTACCCCGCTGACCTGTACTGACTTTAAACTCTTTTCCTGTTAGCGCTGTTTTCTTCTTCTTCTTCTTATCTTGACAGGCAGGGAGACGGAACAGAGAACGGAAAGAATGACGATGTGACAAACTGGAGACGTGACCTATCCATCTTTATTATCAAAACACCTTGTCGGGAGTGGTGAGGGAGGGAAAGGAGGAGACGGAGGGGAGGGGGGTTGGGAGGCTACATCGTCCAAGATGTGAGGTAACGAAAAAAAAAGAAAAAAGAAAAAAAAAAGAGTAGTATAGAGTTCCATAATTATAAAGATATCTCCTATCTTGTTCATATTATGAGAAGTGTCCTTAGTTTTGTCCCCTCTCTCTCTCTCTCTCTCTATATATATATATATATATGTGTGTGTGTGTGTGTGTGTGTGTGTGTCTTTATTTCTATCCGTCTTTGTCTGTCTTTCACATAGTATCGTTGCTGTGCTTATGTTTGTCCCCCCCTGTTGTTTGTGCAGTTTATAATAATGAAGGAAAGAGTCCAGAATATGCAATAATTATGTATATCATATATTCTCCTTCTCAGTATATATATGTCATAATTATGTATATCCTATATCCTCTTCAGTTCTATATATATGTCATAATTATGTATAGCCTCCTTCTATATATATGTCTTAATTATGTATATCCTATATCCTCCTTCTATATATATGTCATAATTATGCATATCCTATACCCTCCTATATATATGTCACAATTATGTATTCCCTCCTTCTATATATATATATATATATATATATATATATATATATATATCATAATTATCTATATCCTCCTTATATATATATATATATATATATATATATATATATATATCATAATTATGTATACCCTATATCCTCCTTCTATATACATGTCATAATCATGTATATCCTATATCTTCCAAAAAGATTGAGTGCTCGACCGTTTATATAACAGGGACCACGTACTAACTCTTACCCCCCCACCCCCCAAGCCCCCTCACTTGTAATCCACCCTTCAACCCCCCCCCCCCCTCCCCGCCCCCCCCAACCCCCTTCCCCTTTTACCTATTATTTAACAGGACACACATTCCTCCGTTTCGGAGTGACGAGATAAGGGAGACAAACCGGAATTACCTCCCGTCCCTACATCCCCCCCCCCCCTCCGACCCCCCGCAACCCCTACGCCCCCCTCCCACACACACACACACACACGGAACACTCACCCACCCCCCCCCCCCCCCCCCCACACACACACACCCTCCGTCCCTGCATTCCGCGTTCTCACGTTCTCCCCCTCTCACACCTATACATCAAGTCCGTCGACTCAGTGAGCCAGGAAGAATGGAATGCCTTCCCTCAGCAGTCCTGGTATAATTTTTTATATCTCTGTGTAAAGCGATGGACTGGTCTGCTCAGTACTATGTAGTTCCCCGCAATGGGTTCAGTTGTGGTTTGTGTTGTGGTTGTTGTGGTGGTGGTGGTGATGGTGATGGTGGTGGTGGTGGTTTTGGTGTGTGTGTGTGTGTGTGTGTGTGTGTGTGTGTCCCTCGCTCTCTCTCTCTATCTGTCTGTGTGTGTGTGTGTGCGTGTGTGTGTGTGTGTGCGAGTGCATGTGTGTATGGGTGTTTGTATGTGTGCACGCGCGCGCGAATCTTTTACAGCAACGATAAGATGACTTATCTTAAGTGTCCTTTACGCTTCTCCTTTATCTGAGAGATATATAATACATGCCTCGACTCTACGCCTGTCTCCTGGTATCTGTCTGCATGTCTGTATGTCTGTCTGCCCGTTTGAATGTGTGTGTGTGTGTGTCTTCAAACGCGATGCACGTCAACGAAAAAAAAAACAAAAAAAAACAAAACAACCCCACACAAACATCATAAAAAAACAACCACAAAACAGAACAAAACAAACAAAAAAACCGATGGAGCACCGGCTACTGATGATGACTTCTGCTGAAGGTAAAAAAAAAAACAAAAAAAAAACAAACAAACATCTGAGAAGGATCTAATCGTTTATCAAACAGATGCAACAACCAACGGAAAATACTACATGGTGCAGACAGTATTAACAGTAACAATGAGCGGTCAGTTCAGTTGTTTCGTTTAAATGATTAGGAGAAGAAGAAGAAAAAAATGCTGCAAATACTTAATCACACACTCGTCGGGATTTTACACCCTCCCCACCACTAGACCTTTGAGCGGGTGGTGTTAATAATAATAATAATAATAATAATAATAATAATAATGGATACTTATATAGCACACTATCCAGTAATCTACTCTAGGTGCTTTACAAAAACGCTTTTGTTAACATAAAACATCATATCTATGTTACATACACACACCAAAATGTAACTACACACACACACACACACACACACACACACACACACACACACACACACACACACGTGTTGGTTTAAGCAAAATTTTATTCAGAAAATATGTTATACTTGTACACGAGGACAGCGGAGCACGCAACAACAATTAGTATCAGTATCAGTAGCTCAAAGGAGGGCGTCACTGCGTTCGGTCAAATCCATATTCGCTACACCACATCTGCCAAGCAGATGCCTGAACAGCAGCGTAACCCAACGCGCTTAGTCAGGCCTTGAGAAAGAAAAATACAAACAATAAAATAAAATAGAAAATAACAAAAATTAATAATAATAAAAAATGATTAAATAAAATACAAAATAAAAAAAAGAATGAAAAAGAAAAACTACTACTGCAAATAATATCTAAAAAAGATTGAAAATATAAATAAAAATAATTATCGTGATCAGGAATGTGATTAAATTCGTTGGTTGTTTCAATGACGGCTGGTGAACGTTACACAAAATAATGTAATTATGTTGAAACACACGTTTTCCAACTGCATATAAATGAGACATTGCTGACATTGTTTCCTTTTTGGGGGGCAGAGGTGGAGGTTAACATACTTAAGGAATTTACAATAGATATAAATATTATCGTTTTTAGATTCATTGTTCACAACAGAAAGCAGAAAAAGAGGTGAGAAAAAACAAAAAGTCAATGAATGTACGGGTAGGTACGGTGTCAGTGGGTGGTACTGACGCTATATAGTCAATCTGATGATGAGACTGCAATAAACCGACGTTCTGTGTGCATTTAGTGCACGCGAAAGAACCCACGGCAACAAAGTGGTCTAGAGTCCCTGTGGAAAAATTATGTAGAAAAACCCACCTTTTTTTGTTTTTGTTTAGGAGAAAACAAACACACTTGCACGCAGGAAACACACACACACACACACACACACACACACACACACACACACACACACACACACAACGGGTGAATCTGTACTGTAGCCCGAAATTCATGGCAGAGAAATCTGTTCTGTTCTGATGAAAGGTAATGAAGTACAATGCAATATTTTCTGGGCTCAAGGCTCTGACTTCAAAGCTCGGGATCTGTCAAGACCGCCGGATCAAAAGACACACAAACTAGGCTGTCTTGCCTTGGGGGTTATTTTACAACGTTCTTCTACCTTTACCTGGGACACGTACGTACGTGTGTGTGTGTGTGTGTGTGTGTGTGTGTGTGTGTGTGTGTGTGTGTGTGTGTGTGTGTGTGTGTGTATGTGCGTGTGTGTGTGTGTATGTGCGTGTGTGTTGTGTGTGTGTGTGCGCGCGCGTGTGTGTGCGTGTGCGTGCGCGCGCGCGTGTGTGTGTGTTTGTGTACGTGTGCGTGCGTATGCATATTTGGGAATATGTGTGTGTGTGTGTGTGTGTGTGAATGTGTGTGTGTGTGTGTGTGTGTGTGTGTTGTGTGTGTGTGTGTGAGTGCGTGTGCGCGTATGTGTGTTAATGTGTGTGTGCCTGCGTGTGTGTGTGTGTCTGCGTGTGTGTGAATCTGTGAATGTGTGTTGCGTGTGTGTGTGTGTGTGAATGTGTGTGCGTAGGTGCGTGGGTGCGTGCGTGCTCGCGCACACGTGCGTGCGTGCGTGCGTGTGTGTGTTTATGTGTGTGCGTGTGCATGCGTGTGTGTGTGAATGTGTCAGTGTGCATGCGTGCATGTGTGTACGTGCGTGCGTGCATGTGTGTGTGCATGTATGTGTGCGTGTGCATGTGTGTGTGTGTGTGTGTGTGTGTGTGTGTACACAGTGGTGAAGAAGGATCACACCGGGTTGACATCCCCGAGCAAATATTGTCCACCCGGTGGAGAACAGGAGAAGCCATGCCTCGCGCACCTGAGGTCAGGTCAAGCATTTACACCTCGACAGAGCTGGTCAAGGCCAGTTGTTTTGATCACTCGCGAAAAATGTTCGAAGTACGATACCTGTCTTTCATCCTGTAGACCATAGGCCTGCTATGAAAGTAACCGATGCGGAGAGAGAGAGAGAGAGAGAGAGAGAGAGAGAGAGAGAGAGAGAGAGAGAGAGAGATTTTGGCCGGGAAAGGGGCGGGGCAGACGGGTTACTTATAGTATCGGCCAGCTCTCTGCTAATGCTAGTTCACGTTAGAAGAATTCGCATCTCATATGTAAGAGAGAGAGAGGTGGGAGAGAGAGAGGCCGGAGGGGGTGGGGGAGAGGGAGAGAGAGTTGGGAGAGAGAAAGAGAGAGATGGAGGAGGGAGTGAGAGAGAGAAAAAAGAGTGGGAGAGAGAGGGGGGTGGAGAAAGAGAGTGGGGAGGGAGGAAGAGAGAGTGAGAGAGAGAGGGGGGGGGGAGGGAATGAAAGAAAGAAAAAGAGAGAGAGAGAGAAGGGGTAGAGAGAGAGAGGGGGGGGGAAGAGAGAGAGAGAGAGAGAGAGAGACAGAGAGAGACAGACAGACAGACAGACAGACAGACAGACAGAGATAAAAAGAAAGGAATAATATATGATATCCACCATCTCTCTCTCTGTGCCCAGAACATACAGGTATACATTATCAACACTCAAAAACCCCTACTCCTCCTACACCCCCCCCCACCCCCCCGTTCCCCCCCCCCCCAGCGTCACCGGGCACTGAAAAGACAGCCATATATAGTAGGCCAACATGTACACGGGTCACACAACTGATCAGATCGTGGCTCCTGCTGGGTCGCGCTTCCAAGGCCACGCAAAAGAGATCAGGCTTTTTTTAGTGTCTGGTTGTCGAGTTGGAAAACATTGAGGTGTTTCTGTGTGTGGAGAGGCCACTGAGGAGATAGTGGAGATGGTTGGGGGTGGTGTGGTGACGGCGTGGAGGGGATGGAGATGGTTGGGGGTGGTGTGGTGACGGCGTGGAGGGGATGGAGATGGTTGGGGGTGGTGTGGTGACGGCGTGGAGGAGATGGAGATGGTTGGGGGTGGTGTGGTGACGGCGGGGAGGAGATGGAGATGGTTGGGGTGGTGTGGTGACGGCGTGGAGGAGATGGAGATGGTTGGGGTGGTGTGGTGACGGCGGGGAGGGGATTGAGATGGTTGGGGTGGTGTGGTGACGGCGGGGGAGGGGATGGAGATGGTTGGGGTGGTGTGGTGACGGCGGGGAGGGGATGGAGATGGTGGGGGTGGTGTGGTGACGGGGTGGTGTGGTGGCGGCGGGGAGGGGATGGAGATGGTGGGGGTGGTGTGGTGGCGGCAGGGAGGGGATGGAGATGGTTGGGGTGGTGTGGTGACGGCGGGGAGGGGATTGAGATGGTTGGGGTGGTGTGGTGACGGCGGGGAGGGGATGGAGATGGTTGGGGTGGTGTGGTGACGGCGGGGGAGGGGATTGAGATGGTTGGGGTGGTGTGGTGACGGCGGGGAGGAGATGGAGATGGTTGGGGTGGTGTGGTGACGGCGGGGAGGGGATGGAGATGGTTGGGGTGGTGTGGTGACGGCGGGGGAGGGGATTGAGATGGTTGGGGTGGTGTGGTGACGGCGGGGAGGGGATGGAGATGGTTGGGGTGGTGTGGTGACGGCGGGGAGGGGATGGAGGTGGTTGGGGTGGTGTGGTGGCGGCGGGGAGGGGATTGAGATGGTTGGGGGTGGTGTGGTGATGGCGTGGAGGAGATGGAGGTGGTTGGGGTGGTGTGGTGACGGCGGGGAGGGGATGGAGATGGTTGGGGTGGTGTGGTGACGGCGGGGAGGGGATGGAGATGGTTGGGGTGGTGTGGTGACGGCGGGGAGGGGATGGAGATGGTTGGGGGGGGTGTGGTGACGGCGGGGAGGGGATGGAGATGGTTGGGGGTGGTGTGGTGATGGCGTGGAGGAGATGGAGGTGGTTGGGGTGGTGTGGTGACGGCGGGGAGGGGATGGAGATGGTTGGGGTGGTGTGGTGACGGCGGGGAGGGGATGGAGATGGTTGGGGATGGTGTGGTGACGGCGGGGAGGGGATGGAGATGGTTGGGGGTGGTGTGGTGACGGCGGGGAGGGGATGGAGATGGTTGGGGGTGGTGTGGTGACGGCGGGGAGGGGATGGAGGTGGTTGGGGGTGGTGTGGTGGCGGCGGGGAGGGGATGGAGATGGTTGGGGGTGGTGTGGTGACGGCGGGGAGGGGATGGAGATGGTTGTGGGTGGTGTGGTGACGGGGGGAGGGGATGGAGATGGTTGGGGTGGTGTGGTGACGGCGGGAGGGGATGGAGATGGTTGGGGTGGTGTGGTGACGGCGGGGAGGGATGGAGATGGTTGGGGTGGTGTGGTGACGGCGTGGAGGGGATGGAGATGGTTTGGGGGTGGGGTGGTGACGGCGGGGAGGGGATGAGATGTGGGGGTGTTCGCGGGTTGAGTGTGGTGTGTGGGACGGCGGGGAGGGGATGGAGATGGTGGGTGGTGTGGGTGACGGCGGGGAGGGGATGGAGATGGTTGGGGTGGTGTGGTGACGGCGGGGAGGGTGAGAGGTTGGGGGTGGGTGAGCGTGGAGGGTGGAGTTGGGGTGGTGTGTGACGGCGGGAGGGGATGGAGATGGTTGGGGTGGTGTGGTTTACGGCGGGAGGGGATGGAGATGGTTGGGGTGGTGTTGCCGGGAGGGGATGGAGGGTTGGGGGGGTGTGGGACGGCGGGAGGGGAGGACGAGGTGGGGTGTGTGGTGATTGGCGGGAGGGTGGAGTGGTTGGGTGGTGTGTTCGCGTGGAGATTGTTGTGGTGGTGTGGTGCGCTGGGAGGGGATGGAGATGGTGGGATGGTTCGGGGGTGGGGTGAGTGGTATGGGGTGGGTGTGGTGACGGCGGGTGGGGGTGGAGAAGGTTGGGGGTGTTGACGGCGGAGGAGGGTAGGTGGTGTGGGGTGGTGGGTGCTGGTGAGGGTGTGGTGGGTTTTGGTGGTGCGTTTTTGTGACGTGCGGCGATGGGGATAGCGAAAAGGAAAAAAAAAAAAAAAACACACACACTTGTTTTCAGGTTATTTTCCCCCCCCTTTTTTAGAGGTTGGATGTAAGCAGTTGGGTTTATTTCATAACTGTGAAATTAATATAGCGTGTGATTGAAATTCGGCATAGATGCTATGCCGAGAACATCGTTGGAGATGTTTCAGGTAATCTGTGACAGCCCATCGGCCGTAGACAATGGAATAGAATTAACGGGTCAGTTGAAGCTGAAAACCGGCACTGGACGGGGATGGAGATGGTTTCAGTTTGACTCAGGGGGAGGGGAAAACATGTAACATCTGTTGGGGCTGGCAGCTAAGGTTTGACGGCCGGGGGAAAAGGGGAAAATATAGAAAATGACTTAAAGGGCTGGTGTGTACTTTGGCTATGAAGGGAGTAATGGAGGAAATTCGGGTTTTGGGTTCTTTTTCGGTCGCAAGTGCGTGGCTGAAGGTGGTTTATTGTATCGAAGATGCGTAGTTTGATTTTAGGAGAAAGGCGAGAGCGGGATTGAAAGGACTCTCTGTATTGGCAGCTGAGGGACTAACCATTTTCCCTTCTCTAAAATGCTTCCGGCGGGGAATTGAACCCGATCTGCGTGAGGGGGGTACTGGGCCTACACTCGAGGAGCTGAAGATGACATGGTTGGTAATGAAGTGCGTGATGCGGCGCGGGCGCAGTGTTAATTAATATAGTAGCAGTCTTTTCTCTCTTGGGATGTGTGGGTGTTGAATGAACCTGTTAGCGTGGAAGGGATGAAAGATGGTTGGGGGGTTTTTACAATAATTTTTTTACCAAATTTTTTTTTTTTACCAATAATTTGGTTTACCATTATGGAATTTTTTTTCCAATTTTTTTTTAAATAAAGTTTTTTTACCAATTTAATTTTTGGGGGGTTTTCCAATAATTTTTTTTTTAACCAATTTAAATTTTTTTCCAATTTTAAATTTTTTTAATAATTTTTTTTTTTCCAAAAAATTTGGGGGGGGTTTTTTTTTTAAAAATAATTTTTTTTTACCAAAAATTTTTTTTTACCTTTTTTTTACCAAATAAATTTTTTTTTCCAATGGGGTTTTTTTTTGGGCCAAATAATTTTTTTTTTTTACCAATAATTTTTTTTTTTAGCAATTTAATTTTTTTTTTTACCAAAATTTTTTTTTTCCAAATAAATTTGGGGGGGGGGGGTTTTTCCAATAATTTTTGGGGTTTTTCCAATAATTTTTTTTTTTTCCCTTTTAAAAATTTTTTTCCAAATAATGGGTTTTTGGGTTCCTAAAATTTTTTTGGTTTTTGACCCAATTTTAATTTTTTTTTTTACCCCAAATAATTTTTTTAAATAATTTTTTTACCGGGGAAATTTTTTTTTTGGGGGGGTTTTTTTCCAAATTTAAATTTTTTTTTTTTCAAGGGGTATTTTTTTTTTTCCAAATTAAATTTGGGGGGGGGGGGGGTTACAGGGAAAGGAAATTTTTTGGTTTCGGCAATAATTTTTTTGGTACCAATAGATTTTTTTTTTGGGGGGTGGGTGGTGAGGGGGGGGGAGGGGAGAGGTGGTTTGGGGGGTTTGGTGACGGCGGGGGGGGAAGGAGAGTTGGGGGGGTGGGTAGGGGGGGGGTGGGAGGTGGTTGGGGTGGTGTGGTGCGGGGGGAGGGAGGGGGGATGGTTGGGGGGGTGGGGGGAGGCGGGGGGGGGAGGAAATGGGTTGTGGGTGGTTTTTGAGGGGGGAGGGGTGGAGGGTGGTTGGTGTGTGGTGACGGCGGGGAGGGGATGGAGATGGTTGGGGGTGGTGTGGAGACGGCGTGGAGGGGATGGAGATTGTTGGGGTGGATGATGGTGGACGGCGGGATGATGGCGATGGGTGGGGTGGTGGGTGACCAGCGGGGAGGGGATAGAGATGGTTGGGGTGGTGTGGTGACGGCGGGGAGGGGATGGAGATGGTTGGGGGTGGTGTGGTGACGGCGGGGAGGGGATGGAGATGGTTGGGGTGGTGTGGTGACGGCGGGGAGGGGATGGAGATGGTTGGGGTGGTGTGGTGACGGCGGGAGGGGATGGAGATGGTTGGGGTGGTGTGGTGACGGCGGGGAGGGGATGGAGATGGTTGGGGTGGTGTGGTGACGGCGGGGAGGGGATGAGATGGTTGGGGGTGGTGTGGTGACGGCGTGGAGGGGATGGAGATGGTTGGGGGTGGTGTGGGTGACGGCGGGGAGGGGATGGAGATGGTTGGGGGGTGGTGTGGTGACGGCGGGGAGGGGATGGAGATGGTTGGGGGTGGTGTGGTGACGGCGGGGAGGGGATGGAGTTGGTTGGGGTGGTGTGGTGACGGCGGGGAGGGGATTGAGATGGTTGGGGGTGGTGTGGTGACGGCGGGGAGGGGATGGAGATGGTTGGGGGTGGTGTGGTGACGGCGGGGAGGGGATGGAGATGGTTGGGGTGGTGTGGTGACGGCGGGGAGGGGATGGAGATGGTTGGGGGTGGTGTGGTGAAGGCGTGGAGGGGATGGAGGATGGTTGGGGTGGTGTGGTGACGGCGGGGAGGGGATGGAGATGGTTGGGGGTGGTGTGGTGACGGCGTGGAGGGGATGGAGATGGTTGGGGTGGTGTGGTGACGGCGGGGAGGGGATGGAGATGGTTGGGGGTGGTGTGGTGACGGCGGGGAGGGGATGGAGGATGGTTGGGGTGGTGTGGTGACGGCGGGGAGGGATGGAGATGGTTGGGGGTGGTGTGGTGACGGCGGGGAGGGGATGGAGATGGTTGGGGGTGGTGTGGTGACGGCGGGGAGGGGATGGAGATGGTTGGGGGTGGTGTGGTGACGGCGGTGGAGGGGATGGAGATGGTTGGGGTGGTGTGGTGACGGCGGGGAGGGGATGGAGATGGTTGGGGTGGTGTGGTGACGGCGGGGAGGGGATGGAGATGGTTGGGGTGGTGTGGTGACGGCGGGGAGGGGATGGAGATGGTTGGGGGTGGTGTGGTGACGGCGGGGAGGGGATGAGATGGTTGGGGTGGTGTGGTGACGGCGTGGAGGGGATGGAGATGGTTGGGGTGGTGTGGTGACGGCGGGGAGGGGATGGAGGTGGTTGGGGTGGTGTGGTGACGGCGGGGAGGGGATGGAGATGGTTGGGGGTGGTGTGGTGACGGCGGGGAGGGATGGAGATGGTTGGGGGTGGTGTGGTGACGGCGGGGAGGGGATGGAGATGGTTGGGGTGGTGTGGTGACGGCGGGGAGGGGATGGAGATGGTTGGGGGTGGTGTGGTGACGGCGGGGAGGGGATGGAGATGGTTGGGGGTGGTGTGGTGACGGCGGGGAGGGGATGGAGATGGTTGGGGGTGGTGTGGTGACGGCGTGGAGGAGATGGAGGTGGTTGGGGGTGGTGTGGTGACGGCGGGGAGGGGATGGAGATGGTTGGGGTGGTGTGGTGACGGCGGGGAGGGGATGGAGATGGTTGGGGTGGTGTGGTGACGGCGGGGAGGGGATGGAGATGGTTGGGGGTGGTGTGGTGACGGCGGGGAGGGGATGGAGATGGTTGGGGGTGGTGTGGTGACGGCGGGGAGGGGATGGAGATGGTTGGGGGTGGTGTGGTGACGGCGGGGAGGGGATGGAGATGGTTGGGGTGGTGTGGTGACGGCGGGGAGGGGATGGAGATGGTTGGGGGTGGTGTGGTGACGGCGTGGAGGGGATGGAGATGGTTGGGGTGGTGTGGTGACGGGCGGGAGGGGATGGAGATGGTTGGGGGTGGTGTGGTGACGGCGGGGAGGGGATGGAGATGGTTGGGGTGGTGTGGTGACGGCGGGGAGGGATGGAGATGGTTGGGGTGGTGTGGTGACGGCGGGGAGGGGATGGAGATGGTTGGGGGTGGTGTGGTGACGGCGGGGAGGGGATGGAGATGGTTGGGGTGGTGTGGTGACGGCGGGGAGGGGATGGAGATGGTTGGGGTGGTGTGGTGACGGCGGGGAGGGGATGGAGATGGTTGGGGTGGTGTGGTGACGGCGGGGAGGGGATGGAGATGGTTGGGGTGGTGTGGTGACGGCGGGGAGGGGATGGAGATGGTTGGGGGTGGTGTGGTGACGGCGGGGAGGGGATGGAGATGGTTGGGGGTGGTGTGGTGACGGCGTGGAGGGGATGGAGGATGGTTGGGGTGGTGTGGTGACGGCGGGGAGGGGATGGAGATGGTTGGGGGTGGTGTGGTGACGGCGGGGAGGGGATGGAGATGGTTGGGGGTGGTGTGGTGACGGCGGGGAGGGGATGGAGATGGTTGGGGGGGTGTGGTGACGGCGGGGAGGGGATGGAGATGGTTGGGGGTGGTGTGGTGACGGCGTGGAGGGGATGGAGATGGTTGGGGGTGGTGTGGTGACGGCGGGGAGGGGATGGAGAGGTTGGGGTGGTGTGGTGACGGCGGGGAGGGGATGGAGATGGTTGGGGTGGTGTGGTGACGGCGGGGGAGGGGATGGAGATGGTTGGGGTGGTGTGGTGACGGCGGGGAGGGGATGGAGATGGTTGGGGGTGGTGTGGTGACGGCGGGGAGGGGATGGAGGTGGTTGGGGTGGTGTGGTGGCGGCGGGGAGGGGATGGAGATGGTTGGGGTGGTGTGGTGACGGCGGGGAGGGGATGGAGATGGTTGGGGGTGGTGTGGTGACGGCGGGGAGGGGATGGGAGATGGTTGGGGTGGTGTGGTGACGGCGGGGAGGGGATGGAGATGGTTGGGGTGGTGTGGTGACGGCGGGGAGGGGATGGAGATGGTTGGGGGTGGTGTGGTGACGGCGGGAGGGGATGGAGATGGTTGGGGTGGTGTGGTGACGGCGGGGAGGGGATGGAGATGGTTGGGGGTGGTGTGTGGTGACGGCGTGGAGGGGATGGAGATGGTTGGGGGTGGTGTGGTGACGGCGGGGAGGAGATGGAGTGGTTGGGAGGTGTCGGTGACGGCGGTGGAGGGGATGAGCTGGTTGGGAGTGGATGTGGTGACGGCGTGGAGGGGATGGAGATGGTTGGGGGTGGTGTGGTGACGGCGGGGAGGGGATGGAGGGTGGGTGGGGTCGGTTGCCGAGAGGGTGGGAAGAGAGGCTATAGGATTTAGGGAACAGGGGAGAGTGTGGTGGTGTGTGTGTGTGTGTGTGTGTGTGTCGTGTGTGTGTGTGTGAACAGGACGGTGGGCTGAACTCAGTGTGCATGTGGGTGCGCGCGCGCGCGCGCGCGGCGTGTGTGTGAGTGAAGGAACGGGTGAACTGAACAGAACTCTGTGTGTGTGGTGTGTAATGTGTGCGTGGTGCGGTGAGTATTTATGACTAGTAGCGCGCGCTTTGCGCTTATGTGTCTTAGCTGACAACATGCCGTAACACACCCACACACAAAACACACACAAAACACCACCACACACACACACACACAACACACCCACACACACACACACAACCCATACACACACACACAACCTTCCACTGTTTTCATGTTATTTTCTCTCCCCCCCCCCCCCTTTTTTTTTTTTTTAAGAGGTTTTGATGTAAAAGCAGTTGTTGATTAATCAATAACCATCGTGAAAATTAATAAAACGTTTGACTTGAAATTTCTTGACACACACCACACACACAATCACAATCCCTGCTATGCCGCAGAACATCGTTGCTCGACTGATGCTTTTCACATAGGTACATTCTCCGTGACACGCCCCGCAATCCGGCCCGTAGACCAAAACGTGTGAATACGAATAACGGATGTCAGTGAAACACTCGACAGCTGATTAATTCCAGAGACACTGTGACTGCCTGGTCACGATGTGAAGATGACAGTTTCAGTTTCACTTTCTCAAGGAGGCGTCACTGCGTTCGGACAAATCCATACACGCTACACCACATCTGTTGAGCAGATGCCTGACCAGCAGCATAACCCAACGCGCTTAGTCAGGCCTTGAGTGCATGCTTACATATTTGTGTACCTATGAAAGTGGATTTCGTTTTACGTAATTTCGCCAGAGGACAACACTCTCGTTGCCATGGGTTCTTTTTCAGTGCGCCAAGTGCGTGCTGCACACGGGACCTCGGTTTATCGTCTCATCCGAAAGACTAGACGCTCAGTTTGATTTTCCAGTCAAACTTAGGAGAAAGGGCGAGAGCGGGATTCGAACCCACACCCTCACGTGACTCTCTGTATTGGCAGCTGAGCGTCTTAACCATTCTGCCACCTTCCTCCCTAAAATGCTCTCCCCGGCGGGGAATTGAACCCCGATCTCGCGCGTGACAGGCGGGGATACTGACCACTACACTACCGAGGAGCTGAAGATGACAATGGTTTGGTAATGAAGTGACGTGATGCGGCGCGGCCCTGTGCGCATGTATTAATTAACTCACTCAGTACGGCCAGTCCTCTCTTCTCCTCTACACAGACCCCTCGGATGTCCAGTGGGTGTCTGAATGACCCAACCTTTAGCTTCCGTCGTCAGAATTGTGGTATTCTTTGTCAACATTCACGTCTTCAGTATAAGAGCCTTCCGCTTGCAATATTTTGATGATGGTAATTGGGGTGAAACGCTGTTAACCTCGTCTCTTTCGCCGTTCGTATGGAAAGAGTTAAGGAGGCCAGACGCTTCAGTTTCC